>NC_083427.1:1509437-1708913 GCF_020745735.1 Hemiscyllium ocellatum
GAAAAAGACCTTGGCGGTTCACCTTTTAAATGCCACTCATGGTTTTATGACATGGAGGTACTGGTGTTGGACTACAGTGGACATGTTCAGAAGTCACAAAACACAAAGATACAATCCAACGGGATTATTTGAAATCAAAAGCTTTCAAAGTGCTGCCCTTTCATCACATGAAGTGATGTAGAGGAACTGCTCTGGAAGGTTGCGATGACAAATAGATCTGTTTAACTACAACTGGAAGTCATGTGACTTTCGACCATGACTTTATAAACATTTATAAGTTCACCCTTCAGCCTCGTACGCTCCAGGGAATAACAGTCAGAGCTTATCGAGTCTCTCCTCTTAACTCAAACTCTCCTGCCTTGGGGACATCCTTATAAATGTTCTTTGCACCCTACCATTTTAATGACATCTTTCCTGTAGTCTGACCGGAATTGTACACAGTACTCCAAATTAGGTCTCACCAATTATGTTAACATCCATAACATGAAATCCCAAACTCCTGTAATCAATGCTCTGAAAGATGAAGTGTGACAAACTGCCTTCTTCACCAACCAGTCTACCTGTGTCACCACTTTCAATGAACTGTGCCTCTGAGCCCTGAGAAATGTCAACATGCCCTTGGTTCTTCCATTAAGTCCTGATCTGGATTGTCATAAGAAAATGCAACACTTTGCCTTTAAGTAATTTAAACTCCATCTGCCATTCCTCGCACCATTGGCCCAGTTCTCCTCGTATGGAACCTTCTTGACTTTGTATTTAATTTGGAGTTGTTCACACACTCTTGAACAATGTCTCAGATTTTGTCAACAAAAACGTTTAATTAACCGATGAATAACAGTTAAACAAACACCAGTACTTGAGGCACACAACCGGTCACAACCTCCAGTCTGAACCACAACCTCTATCACCACCCTCTGTCTATGAGCATAAAGCCAAATTTTCTAATTCGCTAGCTCTTCCTGCATCCCATTTGCTCTCATGGTATTATCCAGTCTGCCATGGGGAACCTTGTTAAAGGCATTACCAATGTCCATGTGCACAATGTCTGCCATTCTGTCTTAATCTACCGTCTTGGTCACCCGTCCAATGATCTCAGTCAAATTAGTGAGACACGATCTCCCACGTGCAAAGTCATGCTGAGTGATCCTCATTATTCCTTGCCTTTCCAAATGCACGTTGATATTTTCTCTCAGAATCCCCTCTAATAACTTATCCACCACTGACGTCAGGCTTACTGTTATGTAGTGCCCAGGCTTTTGCTTTCAGTCTATCTTAAATAATGACAAAATACTTGAACCTTTCTGTCTTTTAGCAGATCATCCGTGGTTGTCCATGTCACAGATATTTCTGCCAGACGCTGCAATTACATTTCTAGAGTCCCACAATGTACTAGGATAAACCTAAGCATGTCCCAAGTATTCGTCTACTTTAATGCATTTTCATGCCTTCAGTATCTCCTTGTGAGTAATGAGGACTCTTCTCAAGAAATGAATGTTGATTTCGCTGAGTTGCTGGCGTCCATGTCTTCCTGCATTCTGATAAAAAATATTCGTTTGGGACCTCGCCCATCTCCTGTCGTTTCACACATATACGTGACCCTTCCTTTAAGGGGCCCTATTCTCTGCCTAGTTACCTTTTCGCCCTTAATATACATGTAAAATCATTTTGGATTCTCCTTAATCTAAATTGCCAAAACTATCTCCTATCCCCTTTATGCTGTACTCATTTTCCTCTCAGGTATGCCCCTATACCCCCTTTACTCTCAAAGGACTCACTGATCTCAGATATTCACAACTGAAATTTGCATCTTGCTTTTTCTTGACCCGAGCGTTAACATCTCTCCTCAGTCAGCGTTCCCTACTCCTGTCAGCTGTGCCCTTCACTCTCACAGGAACATGTTGTATCTGAACTCTTGTTATGTCACTTTTGAACGCTTCCAATTTGCCAGATGTCCTTTTGCTTGCGAAGAGCCACACCCAATCAACTGTTGACAGTTTCTATGGAGTAACATCAAAACTGGTCGTACCCTGATTTAGAATTGAACTTGTGCATTAGTTGTATCATTTTCCATTACTATTTTAGGAGAATAGAATTACAGTCACTGGTCCAAAAGCTCTCATCCACTTGCCTGACTTATTTCCCAAGAATGGTCGACCTTTGCCTCTTCTCTGTACATCCATCTACATATTGATTAAGAAAACATTCTCCCTTGGAAAGGAAGCGTTGCTGCACCCATATCAGTGACATGAGAGGATGAATAATAATCCATACGAATCACTCCATTGATACATTTCTGTTTGAAACAGAATCGTAGAACCATAGAACATATCGATAGTCTAATCTGCCAGTTGTACATGCGTGCTGGCTACCTTGAAAGAGACATCGAATTTGTAGCACTTTAAATCACTTTCACACTGATTATTTTATTTTCAAACTACCCATTCTCTTGCTTTTTCAAGGTCAATGTGTTTTCTGTTGTCCCTTGTTTTAAAGCAAGTATTTTACATTCATGCTCAGCTATTGACAGCACGGACAGAGAAAATGCTTTATTCCCACAACAAACCTATAATAATGAATCCATCAAATAAAAAGTCTCTGCAACTACAGAAATACGGCAACAGAAAGTGGAGTTGCAGGTCGATAGGATAGTGAAGAAGGTGTTTGATATGCTTGCCTTTATTGGTCACTCCATTGAGTATTGAGTTGAGAGATCATGTTACGGCTGTACAGAACATTGGCTAATCTAGTTCTGGAGGACTATCCACAATTCTGGTCTCCCTGCTGAAGGAAGGATGTCGTCAACCCTGAAAGTTTTCACCATAGATTAACAAGGGTTTTGCCATGAGTGGAGGGTTTGAGCTATCGGGAGAGTTTGAATAAACTGTTGCGATTCAAACTCAGGTTCTTACCAGTTGGAGAGAACAACCTCCAGAGATTTCCGAGAGGTCCGTCAACTTGAAAGGATCTTCTCAAGTTTGAAACCCTGTTACACTCCAACTGCTTCTGTCTGTTACTGTGAAACCGAAGTTCAAGAAGCTTGAACGTGGAGAACTGTTAATTCCCTTGCCATTGTTAAACTAAGCTTTTCCGAAACATTTTGGTACGTCTGTCTTTACAAAATCTTTCAAAAGAAAACAAGGACAAAATAATCTTTTTAAAGGGACATCATTGTCACACCTCCACCTTTTCAAGGAGCAACCAGGATGGGCACTAAGCACTGGATCCAGATAGCGATGCCAAATTCCCATGTAGCGAAGTGCTCCCCCCAGTAGTGTAAACACATGAGCATTGTCAAAATCAATAATAACATTTGAGGTAAACACTGAGTACTGCACTCTCCAACTTCTTCCTTTCCGAAATAAAAAGACTAGTCACTGCAAGTACAATTTTGTTTGGTAATTAACGCATGCCTTTCTGCCAGTACCCCTATCCTGTGAAAGATTGAAAAGAAAAGCCAGGAACCTGCTTCCAGTGAAATCCTACTATGAAGACAAAGTTCCATTTTCCACGAACGGTGCAACTTGTAGATAGGGTTTTGAGTGCAAAGAATGCGGAGCAGGCCATAAAGACAATTAATTTTCTCAGTTAAGGTTTGCAAACTGATGCTCAACAACTGAATGACTTAACGCATTGCCTTCCCCAGTGTGCAGTGAAGGCTGGCCCATTGCATATTTTTTTCAATAAAAAGGAAATCATGATTTGGGAGAGCAAATTGGAGTTAGGCTGGAATCCAATGAGCCGTCGTCTTACCACATGGCAGAACAGGTTCAAAGGGGCAAATAGCCTACTGCTGCTTCTGTTTCTTAATGCCTTACTTAGGATTGCACAAATCCAGTCAGTTTTATAGTAAGGTTACAGGCATGGCGGGTGAAGGTATTACGTGTACCTTCATTATGTGTACAAGGCAAAACAGGAAGAATCACTGCCTCGGCGTCTACACATAATTGAAGATCATAAAATTAAATATGCAGCTCGAAATGTTTAAAAATCCCTTAGACCATACGAAGGAGAAGGTTTCGCTGATTACTTGGTTCAGTGTAAAGAGATGGTGGAGAAAATATTCTTTTTCACTCAGTTTCCAGGATTCTTGCTCAATTTGATATAAATGTGCTGATTTGGCTGAATCAGTAGAGGGCGCAGTTTATAGACAGGCCCAACTCTCTTCTCATTTTCTACTGTCAGCTGGATGGAATAAAACGAGCAAGTATTATTTTCATTCATTCAAGAGACAGTGAGAGTCAGTAAATATGCAAGCATGTTATTGCCCATCCGGAGCTGACATGGTGTCAATGATACGCAGTAATCTCTGTTCTAGCAGAGACACCTACAGTGCTATTGAGAAGGTCGCTCAAAGACTGTACCCTACAGGAATGAGCAATACTTCTGGAGCTGCGAGATAACTCCAAGTGAAGACGGTGAGGGGCTTGGAAAGACATTGAATTTATGTGTGTTCCCATGTATCTGCTGCCCCATCCTTCTCGATTATAGAGGCCATTTGTAAACCATATATTGGAGCCTGTCTGAATGAGAACAAAGGACACAACATATTGCAGTATGGTACGGGGATTGGTTACTTCGGTTGGCTGAGTGTTTAGTTTCTGACAGAGAGGACAGTAGCGTTGGTTGAATTCCCTTGATAAATTTGCATTTACTGTCAGGGAGGATGCAATCGAGAATCTGGTGGTCTGAACCGAACAAAAAAGAGGACTGTTAGGAAAGACATTTGACGTAGAGAATTTATACAACCAAGACAGGATGTATACTATTTGAGAATAAGGGACGTGAGGTGAGGTTTATGGAAATTCTGACCACAGTGTTCCAAGTCTAATGTTTTGAAGGACCTTACAGCAGAAATGGAGGATTGTAAATGATAGCCTTTTATTTAGGATTGTGGAGGGGGCGTGCAGCAAGCACCCAAATTCCAGTAATATCAATTGGAAGCGTGGTCACAGGCAAAGTAAAGAACACATGTACAGAATATGTCTGAAAACCAACATTTGTTGTTGACTTGGTACCGCTTGGGATGTGAATTTCCAATGACATTTGACATTTTGCAAGTGCTAAAACCTCGCAACATGGGTTGGAATAGACCATCGGCAGTCAACCGTATTATGGCTTCATAACTCTAGCCATAACCCTATTGCTTTATTAATACAAGATTTATTTTGTCCTGTTAAAAATACGGAGGATACCATTCATTTAGAGGCATGCAGTCATAGAGTCATGCAACATGGAAACTGCCCCTTCAGCCCAACTGTTACATTCCATCAAGGGTTCCTCATCGGAACATTCTCAATTTCCTGCGATTTGTCCATATCTCTATAAACCTTTGCAATCTATGCACCCGTCCAAATTGCGTTTACATGTTCGAACTGTACCTGTATCTAACACTTGCTCTGGCAGCTCATATGCATCACCCTCTGTGTGGAGAAGTTGCCCCTCAGGTCACTTTTAAATTGTTTTCCTCCCACCCTAATCTTCTGCCCTCTTGTTTTGGACTGCTGTACATTGGGGAAATAAAGACCTTGGCGGTTGACCCTTGAAATGCCTCTCATGATTTTATGATATGGAGGTACTGGTGTTGGACTATGTTGGACATCTTCAGAATTCACAAAACACAAAGTTACAGTCCAATGGGATTATTTAAAATTATAAGCTTTCAAAGTGCTGCCCTTTCATCAAATGAAGTGATGTAGAGGTACTGCTCTGGGAGGTTGTGATGACAAATAGATCTGTTTAACTACAACTGGAAGTCATGTGACTTTTGGCCATGACTTTATAAACATTTATAAGTTCACCCTTCAGCCTCGTACGCTCCAGGGAATAACAGTCCGAACTTAGCGAGTGTCTCCTCTTAACTCAATCCCTCCTGCCTTGGGAACATCCTTATAAATCTTCTTTGCCCCCTACCATTTTAATGACATCTTTCCTGTCGTATGACCGGAATTGTACACAGTACTCCAAATGTAGTCTCACGAATTATGTTAACATCCATAACATGAAATCCCAAACTCTTGTAATCAATGCTCTGACAGATGAAGGCAAGTGTGACAAATGGCCTTCTTCACCAACCAGTCTACCTGTGACACCACTTTCAATGAACTGTGCATCTGCGCCCTGAGGCATGTCAACATACCTTTGGGTTCTTCCATTAAGTCCTGATCTGGTTTGTCTTAAGAAAATGCAACACTTTGCATTTAAGTAATTTACATTCCATCTGCCATTCTTCGCATCATTGGCCCAGTTCACCTCGTATGGAACCTTCTTGACCTTGTATTTAATTTGGAGTTGTTCACACACTCATGAACGATACCTTAGACTTTCTCAACAAAAATGTTTACTTAACTGATGAATAACAGTGAAACAAACACTAGTACTTGAGCCACACAACTGGTCACAACCTCCTGTCTGAACCACAACCTCTATCTCCACCCTTTTTCTATGAGCATAAAGCCAAATTTTCCAATTGGATTGCTCTTCCTGCATCCCAGTTGTTCTCATGGTATTATCCAGTCTGCCATGCGGAACCATGTTCAAGGCCTTGCCAATGTCCATGTGCACAATGTCTGCCATTCTGTCTGTATCTACCGTCTTGGTCACCCCTCCCATGATCTCAGTCAAATTAGTGAGACACGATCTCCCACGTGCAAAGTCATGCTGAGTGTCCCTCAATAATCCTTGCAGTTCCAAATGCTCGTGGATCTTTTGTCTCAGAATACCGTCTAATAAATTGTCAACCACTGACGTCAGGCTTACTCTTATATAGTTCTCAGGTTTTTCCTTACAGTCTTTCTTAAATAATGACAAAACATTTGAACCCTTCAGACTTTTAGCAGTTCACCCGTGGTGTCCATGTCACAGATATTTCTGCTAGAGGCCGCAATTACATTTCTAGTGTCCCACAATATACTAGGATACATCTGAGCATGGCCCAGGGATTCGTCTACTTTTATGCATTTCAAGGCCTTCAGTATCTCCTCGTCAGTGATGTGGACTCTTCTCAAGAGATGAATATTGATTTCACTGAGTTGCTCGCTTCCCTGTCTTCCTGCATTCTGACACAAAATATTCCTTTGGGACCTTGCCCATCTCCTGTCGTTTCACACATATATGTAATCTTTGCATCCAGAGGCCTTATTCTCTCCCTAGTTACTTTTTCGCCCTTAATATACATGTAAAATCATTTTGGATTTCTCTTAATCTAAACTGACAAAACGATCTCCTATCCACTTTATGCTGTACTCGTTTTCCTCTTCAGTATGCCCCTCTACCCCCTTTACTCTCAAAGGATTCACTGATCTCAGATGTTCGTAACTGAACTCTTGCTTTTTCTTGACCAGACCGTTAACATCTCTCCTCAGTAAATGTTCCCTACTCCTGTCAGCTGTGCCCTTCACTCTCACAGGAACATGCTGTCTCTGAACTCTTGGTATGTCACTTGTGAACGTTTCCAATTTGCCAGATGTCCTTTTGCTTGCGAAGAGACCCACCCAATCAACTGTTGACAGATTCTGTGTAGTAACATCAAAATTGGCCGGACCCTGATTTAGAATTAAACTTGTGCATTAGTTGTATCATTTTCCATTACTATTTTAGGAGAATAGAATTATAGTCACTGGTCCAAAAGTTCTCATCCACTTGCCTGACTTATTTCCCAAGAAGTGGTCGACCTTTGCCTCTTCTCTGTACATCCATCTACATATTGATTAAGAAAACATTCTCCCTTGGAAAGGAAGCGTTGCTGCACCCATATCAGTGACATGAGAGGATGAATAATAATCCATACGAATCACTCCATTGACACATTTCTGTTTGAAACACAATCGTAGAACCATACAACATATCGATAGTCTAATCTGCTAGTTGTACATGCGTGCTGGCTACCTTGAAAGAGACATCGAATTTGTAGCACTTTAAATCACTTTCACACTGATGATTTTATTTGCAAACTACCCATTCTCTTGCTTTTTCAAGGTCAATGTGTTTTCTGTTGTCCCTTGTTTTACAGCAAGTATTTTACATTCATGCTCAGCTATTGACAGCACTGACAGAGAAAATGCTTTATTCCCACAACAAACCTATAATCATGAATCCATCAATTAAATAGTCTCTGCAACTACAGAAATACGGCAACAGAAAGTGGAGTTGCAGGTCGATAGGATAGTGAAGAAGGTGTTTGATATGCTTGCCTTTATTGGTCACTCCATTGAGTATTGAGTTGAGAGATCATGTTACGGCTGTACAGAACATTGGCTAATCTAGCTCTGGAGGACGATCCACAATTCTGGTCTCCCTGCTGAAGGAAGGATGTCGTCAACCCTGAAAGTTTTCATAAAAGGTTAAGAAGTATTTTGCCATGAGTGGAGGGTTTGAGTGATTGGGACAGTCTGAATAACCTGGTGCTATTTTCCTTGGTTCATTGGAAACTGTGGGCTGAAGTTTTAGAGGTGTATAAAATCATGGGGGGCATGGACAATGTGAACACTCAAGGTATTTCCCTGAGTTAGAGCAGTCCAAAAACGGAGGGCATACTTTTAAGGTCAGAAAGATTTGAAAGGAATCAAATGGGGCAACAGTTTCACTCAGACAGTTGGTGCCAATATAACTGAGCTCCAAAGGAAGTGGTGGAGGCTGGCACAATTGCAACATTTAAAGAGCATCTGGATGGGTATATGGATAGGAACCGTTTAGAGAGATATGGGCATAAAGTTGGCACATAGCACTAGATTCATTTAGGTTATCTTGTCAGCATTGACAAGTTAGGCTGAAGAGTCTGTTCCTGTGCTGTACTTCTGCACGACTCCATAGCTCTTGCTGTCGGATTGTTCATTGCAGTCATGTATTTGCTACCATTTTCAATATTTACAATTCTTCATAACTGTGATAATTTCAATAAAAGTGACACTATCAAGGGCACGATTTATAATTGCAAAGGCTGTGCACTGGCACAAAACAGATCTCTGACTGATTCAGTGATTTGTGAAGAATGACCATGGCTTCATGATGTACTTTCTCAGTTCCCCTTATAACCAGGCCAACGGTTTAAGCTATAGCATTTAAAAGTCTCCTGTCCCTTCACAGATTTGTTCTGAAACCTCAAAGTTCATATATTTCAAATTCCTTTGCAAAGTATTCGCAAAAGAAACAAAAAAAAGTACTTTCCTTCATGTCACAGAGCAATGTTTGCGTGTTTTCTTGAGCTTGGTCTCGATAACCACATATGTTTTCGAATACATCAACCATGATTTTGTTCCGGACCACATTTTGACATCTGCTTTCCACCGTTAACCTCCTTCAGCAACCTCCTCGTTTAGAATGTGAAACATGCAGCAGAATTAGACCATTCAGTCTATCGAATCTGTCCCGCTATTCAATGAGACCATGGCAGATCTGATAAACCTGGGCTTCAATTTCCTGACTTTTCCTTTTACCAATTGATTCCTTCATTGAATAAAAATCTCTCCGTCACTCCCTTGAATATTTTAAATAACCCAGCATCGAACGCCCTCTATGATAAGAAATTCAACAGCTTCACAATCTTTTCATAGAACAAATACCTCACCACATCTACGTTAAATAGGTGAATCCTTACATTGATTGTTTCCCACAAGTGGAAACAGTTTCTCCAAATCTCTTGTTGATTACAATTGGTATGATAAGATCGCCTTTCATTCTTCTCAATTACAAGGCCCAATCTTTTAATTATGTTTATTAAAAAAACCCTTCATATCCGCGATTTGCCGAATGAAATTTGTCTGGACTCCATCCAATGTCAAAATACATTTCGATAGATAACGGGGCCAAAAATTGTTCACGGTTTTCCAGCCGTTATTTGATTATTGGCTTCTATAGTTTCAGAAGGCCTCTTTCCACAGCTCATAAGGAAGATGACCAAATATGAGTTAATTTGCAGGTGCCGATACTTTTAAAGTGGGACTGGTTTTGTCCCCAATTTGCATAATGTCCAACTTATGGAAAGAAGAATTGAGAAGTTAGTCATTCACCACGCCTTAGTTAAAAATAACTACTAAATAATTATAATGTATGCCGTGATCATTTCAGCTGGATTCCAGATAATGTGAAAGCGATTGTTCTTCATACTAATATTGCAATTGATCAAGGATCTCGATCAAAATGGCAGTCACTGAGAATCAGGTGAAAAATCGATGCTTTGCGCCATTCCCAGCAAGTGGAAAATGTTTGTAGTTTTGGAGATCAGTAATCTCAGCGCCAGGACATCTCTGCTGAAGTTCTTCAGGATAATCGTGGCTGAACTATCTTCATCCGTTTCATTGATGACTCCTCCATTCCATAAGATCAGGAGCAGGGATGTTCACTAATGATTGTACAACGTTCAGCACTATTCATAACTCTTGAAATACTGAAGCAGTCCATGTTTAAATGTACCACGATCTGGATCCAGAGCACGATTTGGGCTGACAATTGTCAGCGAAAGTTCCTGCCACTCTAATATCAGGCATTGATTATCACCAATAAAATTACCAGAGACATTCCGTGATATTAACTTTCCAGGGTCACCCAATATCGACAACCTTATTGTCACCATTGACCAGAACCTGAACTGCTCTCGTAATATAAGTACAGTGACAACAAGAACTCGTCAGCGGCCAGAAGTTTGATTCACTAACTATAGAATGGTGCTTTGCCTCCTTGGAAGAGAATGATATTATGATGTGGGTGCGGAATTCCTTCTTGGGAAGATGGCACTCTCAGATGTCACTGTCTGTATTGGTGCTAACAACATAGGCATGAAGAAGACTGAAGTCCTGAAGACAGATTTCAGCGAGTTAAAAATGAAATTGAAAGACAGATTCTCAAAGGCAGTAATCTTAGGATTTCTGTCTGCCACGTATCAATGTGTAAAAGAACAGAAGGAGTGATTGGTTCAAAACGTTTTGAAGAGCAGGTGTAGGAAAAGGCGCTTTGGATTTCTGAGGAATTAGAATGGATTCTGCAGCAGGTTGAGTCAATGTTATCTGAACCAACTACATCTTCACTAGTCAGTCTTCTCAGATGCTGGAGATCAGGTTCGAGAAGTATGGTGCTGGAAATGCACAGCCAGTCCAGCAGCATCAGAAAAGCAAAAGAGTGGATTTTTCGAACATGAGAACTTAATCAAATGTAGAGCTCGTGCTCAAAACGTCGACCCTCCTGTTCCTCGGATTCTGCCTGACTGGCTGCACTTTTACCGCACTACACTTTCTGACGATTTCAGTTTCTGATTAATTGTAACTCACAGGGTGTTGGCGGATTGGTAACTCACTGACTGAAAAAAAACCCATTGTGAATGAAGTGGTAATAGCTAGATGTCTTGTTGTGTCGATGATCATTGGATGGATCTCAGAGCATTTGAAATCCACCAGAAGTACCAGCAAATTCGGTGAAAATATCATGTGATTATTGATTCCACGTTGAATGAGGCAGAGGTGCAATTTAGACACGAATACGATTATACAAGTATTTGATGTATATGTATGTACATTTCTCTCTGCGTGTGTGTATATCGAGTCATAGAGTCATAGAGATGTACAGCATGGAAACAGACCCTTCGGTCCAACCCGTCCACGCCGATCAGACATCCCAACCCAATCTAGTCCCACCTGCCAGCACCCGGCCCATATCCCTCCAAACCCTTCCTATTCATATACCCATCCAAATGCCTCTAAAATGTTGCAATTGTACCAGCCTCCAGCACTTCCTCTGGAAGCTCATTCCATACACGTACCACCCTCTGCGTGAAAAACTTGCCCTTTAGTCCTCTTTTATATATTTCCCCTCTCACCCTAAACCTATGCCCTCTCGTTCTGGACTCCGCGGCACCAGGGAAAAGATCTTGTCTATTTATCCTTTCCATGCCCCTCATAATTTTGTAAACCTCTACAAGGTCACCTCTCAGCCTCCGACGCTCCAGGGAAAACAGCTCCAGCCTGTTCAGCCTCTCCCTATAGCTCAGATCCTCCAACCCTGGCAACATCCTTGTAAATCTTTTCTGAGCCTTTTCAAGTTTCACAACATCTTTCCGATAGGAAGGAGACCAGAATTGCACGCAATATTCCAACAGTGGCCTTACCAATGTCCTGTACAGAAGCAACATGACCTCCCAACTCCTGTAGTCAATACACTGACCAATAAATGAAAGCATACCGAACTCCTTCTTCACTATCCTATCTACCTTTGACTCCATTTTCAAGGAGCTATGAACCTGCACTCCAAGGTCTCTTTGTTCAGCAACACTCCCTCGGACTTTGCCATTAAGTGTATAAGTCCTGCTAAGATTTGTTTTCCCAAAATGCAGAACGTCGCATTTATCTGAATTAAACGTCTTCTTCCACTTCTCAGCCCATTGGCCCATCTGCTCCAGATCCTGTTGTAATCTGAGGTAACCAACTTCGCAGTTCATTACACATCCAATTTTAGTGTCATCTGCAAACTTACTAACTGTACCTCTTATGCTCACATCCAAATCATTTATTTAAATGACAAAAAGTAGAGGGCCCAGCACCGATCCTTGCGGCACTCCACTGGTCACAGGCCTCCAGTCTGAAAAACAACTCTCCACCACCACCCTCTGTCTTCTACCTTTGAGCCAGTTCTGTCTCCAAATGGCTAGTTCTCCCTGTATTCCATGAGATCTAACCTTGCTAATCAGTCTCCCACGGAGAACCTTGTCAAACGCCTTACTGAAGTCCATATATATCACACCTACTGCTCAGCCCTCATCAATCTTCTTTGTTACTTCTTCAAAATACTCAATCAAGTTTGTGAGACATGATTTCCCACACACAAAACCATGTTAACTATCCCTAATCAGTCCTTCCCTTTCCAAATGCAAGTACTTCCTGTCCCTCACGATTCTCCTCACTTCTGACTCCTCCAGTTTGGTCGGTACCTTAGATCCATTGACTTACGCTGAAATAGAGACATCGAGGCCTACCAGACAGTAAAAGTCCAGTCCCTCCATTTTGGGCAGAAGTGTGGTTTATCCATCGTTGCTCTCCCTCAACGGCTATAACATATTTTCAGCAATAAGGATTTAAATATTCACACAATGCTCCAGGTGAAGTCTAACAAAGCTGCTTTACAAATGAGGCAACACTTCGCTACTCCTGCATTCAAATCCTCTTGTGACGAAAATTAAAATTCTATAAACCTTTCTAATTGCTTGCTGCAAGCGGATATTAGCCTTCAGTGCATAATTGGGATGGGCACCCAAAGCCTTTTGTTCCTCTTCTTTTACAACCTTTCATAGTTTGACAAATATTAAGCACATCTTAAGAGTGGGTAATCTCTCATTTTCCCAGGATATTTTCAATCTGCTCTTCCCTGATCATTGTTTTAACATGAATTACCATAAGCTCGTGGGCGATTTTACTTCGTGCCTCCAGGAACCAGATCAAATGTTTTGTGCGCGTGATTAATATTCTTTTGACCTTTTCTGAATATTTTAACTTTTACGTCTGTGAAATACTTGGTTTCATTTTCTTTGAGCGGTCAGAAAAAAAAAATCCCCTGACATCGTCAATTTGATACATAACATTCCAGGAAAAGAAAACTTCCTTCATGTTACAGAGAGGTGTTGGTCTGATCCGCCATTTCAGACCATCTGGAGATGTCAGCCGTGATATCGATACTTTGTACCCTTCGTTATTTCCTGTATGCTGTTTATCTCAGTCCACACATTCCAATTTTACATTGTTGAGAACAATCTTGACCAGAGACATTTATTTTAATCAAGAGTCTGGAACCTGCTTTACGCTGAAAGGGGCTTCGCTCCTATTTTTAAATTTTTTTTACTTTGCGGATTTTAAAGAAATAATATTCAATATGTATAGACGCCTCAAAAGTTCAATTGCCTGATGCAGATGAGTACTTCCATTAGTGCAATTGAATTGTCATTCTTTGTTCAATAGTGAGGAACAGTTGTTAATCTGTCAATAAAATTTGTATCTCTAAAATCAGGCAACTATTGAGTACCTGTATTTTATCATAGATACCTGGTTGTTGCAAAACATCGTCAAGCTTCGAGACTGCAAAATACTGATCAATTTCTGCACGATGAGCTCGGATCAGCCATCTGTGAGTTTTCAATAAATTGTAGCGTGTATTTGCATAATTCAAGTTATTGTGCTGATTAATATTACATATTTAAATTCAATGTTCTGCTGTGCCATTTATTTGCAATACTTTTAGGAATTTGTCAAGATTAATATTCATTGCCATAATTCTACTAAAGATGATGCTTGTACACTTACACAATTACTGAATGATGTTGATTTTGTTTGAACTCCGAAACACATCACTGATTTTTTTTTTGTTTGGACCATCTGTTTTACAGGATGGTATGGCAGAACTGAGATGCCTATCAAGCAGATTTCTAATGCATTTCCTAATTTACTCGATGCAACGATTAATTGCTTTGAGAGCAAATTCTGGCTGAGACACTGAGCTGCAATCTGAATCAGTGGAGTCCTGTGTAACTTGATTTCTCAGCTCTATCTGCAACAAATAACTGTCAACCAGATTGCAATTGACTTAAAGTGAACTCAGTTGCGAGGGACACAAGACACAACAACTTCGTGGCGTCAAGAAATATTTGAAAGTACTGGACACAGCAAAGGCTATTTTTCCTGCCAAAGTCCATGCAGTAGTTACAAACTTAAATGCTCCATACCATTCCAGTACAAGCGCTTCCAGCACAACTACATTGCTTTCAACGTCCAGCATCATTGAACCCTGCCCAGGAATAAAGGGCAATAGCAAAAACAGAAAATAGCCCAGCAGTTGACTGCTGTTAGTCATTATAAACAAAAGGAGGGCAATCACAGTGATACGGGGAATTCAGTGAGTGTAATGGTATCAAGTGGTGATGGCAAGATCCTTTCTTGTTGTAGATGGCTGACCATGTGAGGTGCTAATATTTGTCATTTCTCAGTCTAACCCTGGGGATTTTCCAGGTCTTCCTGCATTTGGCCACGCATGCCTTTCGTTTCTGAGGAGTTGTGAATTGTATTGAATATTGTGTCTTCCTCAGAAAACATCACACTTCTGATCTGAAGATGATAAATGAGGTAGCTGAAGATGGTTGAATATATGACATCACTTTGAGTATTTCCAACAGAGATGTTCTGGAGCTGAAATATCTGACATTCAATATCCACAGCGATCCCTCCTTTGCAATAGATATGAGTGGAACCAGTGGAGAGTTTTGATTCTGATCGATTTCATTTTGGCTCGGGTTTCTTCACTCTACACGCGTTCAGCTGTGGCATTGATGTGAAGAATTCACTCATCTGCTTCACCTCTGGAATGCGGCTCATTTGTCCATATTTGAAACAAGACTGCACTAACGTCAGTATCTAGGCAACCTTGGCAAAGTCATACTGACTGCAAAGTCATTGGTTCTTATTAACTCTGCTGAAGAGCCGTACCATCACATTTCCAATTTTACTGATTGGGTAATATTTGTTCAGAATGGATAAGGAAATAACGAGGCAATGTTCATCATTGCTATTTAGATGGCATTATTGTAGCTTTACCAGAACAACGTGGGTCGTGGGACAACAGGTTTTGCAAAATAAACATTGAGTACTTTTGGAGGAACGTTGTAATTCCTCATTGAATTATCTGGAGCCTACAAATGATAGTATGATCAAGAATGAATCCAAACTGATGACTGGCAGGTTCGATTTCTGGGGCCTCTGCCAGAACAGAAATTGAAGAAGATTACTGACCATCTTCTGAAGTGCAAGGAGGAATGAACAATAAGTGCTAGCCTAACCATGTTATACATATCCCATGAATTAATGAATTATGAAATAGCAGTACTCCAATTTTCAATGCACAAATTTACTTTGGCAGAAATAGACAGGGTGTGCTTGGGATGACAATAAACTACAAGTTTCCTTCCAAGCTTGGACTAATATTGTGTTCTCTCACGAATTTTAATAAGCTGCATTGGAACTTTCTGACAGAAATGTGGGAGCTTCTCCTGATAGTATGAAGTGATTCAAGAAGATGTCAGTCCATTATCTTATCAGGAGTAATGTGGAACTGTAGCCAAAACAGGACGGACCGTTCTCACTCTTTTATAAATGTAGAGTTACATTATCAATGAAAATAAAACGCTTATTACTCGATCTAAAACAAGTTACGTAGGCCATGTGCAGCTCGTGGTAGCTGAGGTTCATTCTTCCCATTAGGTATTGATTTGTGGCAAATTCTCAGTTGTTATAAATTCAAAATATTGTTCTGGACGGAATCTGATGTGAGGAACATTAATTATTGATTTTACGGGAGCGGGAAGGTGAAGGCAATAAGAGACAAGAAACGAGCTAGTTCCTTCTTTTAGTTCCCTTATGATACAGAAATATTGGGCCATTTGTGGCATCGGGGCGAACCCGACTGTATGTTGCGGTGAACACTGCATTTATTGATTGGCTGAACTGCAGTTATTATTTTTGTTTAGAAAAGTTAAACATTTGAAACTGTGATGATGTATTTCGTAAACTGCAGTTTTTCGGTTTGTTTAATTGTGGTCTTATATAAAATATATCAAGTCGTTTGCATGAAGTAATAAGGGTCGTTAAATCTACAACAGAGCTCCCATTTATATAAGTGTTCCCCGTCTCATGCCGACGACAGAGCTTCACAAACAATGAGTATTCTTGGAGGCAAAACAGTGAAACATACATAGTAGATACATTGTTTTAGTCTCGACAACTAATTCTAAATATTATTTCCTGATACATTTGTTGATGCATTCCATGTCTAATATTCTTCCAGCACCACCCAGAATTCATATTGCATTCAACATTGCTCACACTCTAGCAGTATTAGGAATTCTAAGCGTTACTATACAACCATCAAAACAACCTGGTGTGGATTCTGGTGTGGAGCTCAATTGATGTGCATTCTGGCAAAAATGTGACAATTCTGCATCAACATGTTTTGTGGACTAATATAACTTTAGGGTTATGTGTGTGCTTTATGACAGTATGAATAAGTTCTAGTAGAAGATAGAGGAAATTTAGAGAGCGTTGAGAACTCCAAACTGACTGCATTCACAATACTGTAAAAGAGTCTGCAAAGTGTGTCAATATTAATCCGTAAAACCTTTAGACGTGTGGTATTAATCAGTTCATTTAGAATACTCGATCTGCTCCATCATTCGGGCATTGCTGACATGCCTCTCAACCCCATTCTTCTGCCTTCTCTCCATAACCCTTGATTCCCTTCCTCATCAAGAAATTAAATCTGTATAAAATACACTCAATGATCTAGACTCCACAAACCTCTGTGACATGGAGTTATCCACTTCTGTTGAATAAATTCCTCTCCATCTCAATTTTGAAGGATCGTCCCTTCACTCTGAGGATATGCCCTCGGGTTGAAATCTGTTGTGCGAGGAAAATTATCTTCTGCTTATCCGCTGTATACAGGTTTATCAGTATTCAGTCAGATTCAATGACACTCCACTCTTATTCTTCTGAACTGCATTGCGCTCAAAGGCAGAATCTGCAACTGATCTTCATAAGATAAGCCTGGTATCCAGTGGATCATTTTTGTCAAGCCTCTGTGGACTCCCTCCAATGCCACACGTCCTTCGTGAGTCAGGAGTCCAAAACTGCTCACAATATTCCACATGTGCTTCTAATCGACCCTTATACAGTTGGACTTCCAACTCCTGTCATGCTTCAAGTTTCAGAAGTCCTTCCCCATTTAGGAAATATTTCTCATATTTATCCTTCCAACCAAAATTCGCAACCTTATATTTCCCCACATGATGTTCCATCTACCACTTCTTTGCTAATCCCCCCGACAGTCGAAGTCCTTCAGCACAATCCGTTTCCTCAGCATTATTTGTCCCTCAAACTATCATCGTATAATCTGTGACGTTGACAACAATGCCCCCAGTTTCTTCGTTTAGATCATTTATGAATAAAGTGAATAGTTGTGGTCCCAACGCTGACCTTGCAGAAATCTAGTTGTCACTGCCTTCCATCCTGAAAATGACCTCTTTATCTCCACATTTTATCTTCTGCCAGTCAGCCAATTCTCCAGTTATACCAGTGAGTGCTGCCAAACACTATGGTTCTTATTTTATTTAGGAGGCCCCTGTGCTTGTCAAAATCAAATACATTGTGTTTACTGGGCCTCCTTTGTCTTACTTGATGGTTGCCTCCTCAAATAATTCTTTCAGATTTGTGAGGCATGGCTTCCCATTGACGAAGCTGAAACAACCCTATTTTACCAACACACGCAAGTATTCTGCAATCTCACGGAGAATAATGGACACGAAAATCTTACCAACGACCCAGGTTAGTCTAACCAGCCTAAATATCACAGCTTTTGAGTTAATTAAATCGTTGCAAGAGACTGGACATTAATAGATTATCATTTATCCCTTTCTTAGATAAGCTTTCTTAGAGAAGCAATGTAAAAGGACAAAGCCATTATGGTTTTAATTAGAACAAAGAATATAGAAAAGTTACAGTCCAGGAACAGGTCCTTCAGTTCTCCAATCCTGAGGTGATCCAAATCTATTGTCTAAACCTGTCGGCAAATTCCAAAGCATCTGTATCCCCCTGTTCCCCACCTACTCACGCATCTATCCAGACACATCTTATATGAATCTACTATGCCTGCCTCTATCACCTCTGTTGGTAACGTGATCCAGATACCCACCACCCTCTGTATAAAGTACTTGCCACGTGAATCCCCCTTAAACATTTCACCTCTCAACTTGAAAGCATGACCTCCCGTTATTGAATCCTTCACCCTGGGAGAAAGCTTGCCTTTATCTACCCTGTCTATACCCTTCGTGACTTTGTAAACCTCATTCAGGTTCCCCCTCAATCTTCTTTTTTCTAATGAAAACAATCTTAACATTCTCAACCTCTCTTCATAGCGAGAACCATACCAGGCAACATCCTCGTAAGCCTTCTCTGCACCCTCTCTAAAGTATCCTATACCCTGGAACATCTAGTTGCCAATCTTGACCTTCTTTCAACCAAGTCTCTATGATTGCAATACGTCATACTCACAGGCACCAATCCAAGTCCTAACTTTATTTACCTTACACACTATAACCCTTGCATTAATGTAGATACACTTCAGGTCACCAGTTCTTTTGAATTCATCTGCTATCTGCTTCCTCTTCCACTTACTAATGCTATATTTATGATTCTTACATCTCTAGTATACACATAACTGTCTATTTGTCTTCTCTTCTGGTTTCCACCACCCCTGGCACTTTCGTTTAAAACCTCCCCCAACAGTAGCAGCAAAAACTCCCCCAAGGACATTGGTTCCAGTCTGTTTCAGATGTAGACCGTCCATTTTGTAATAGTCCCACCATCCGCAGAACCGGTCCCAATGTCCCAACAAATCTGAACCCCCTCCCTCCTACACCAACCCTCAAACCACGTGTTCATCCTGCCTATTTTTCATTTCTAACGCTGGCTATCAAGTGACACGTGCCTTGTGTAGTTTCAGAATATTCTGCTGAATCATTGGAAACAACGGATCAGACTAAATTCGACAGAAGGCTGATTTTCAGACCTGGTTTATTAAGAAGCTATTATTGAGGAAAATTCAGCAAATAATAAGTGAATACCATAAAATGAATCATTGCGATCCAAGATAAAAGTTAAGACACACTTATCAGTAGTCATACTGATCATTATCATGATTTTAATAAAGTGCAACATTCTCACATGCAGAAAGATCTGGCTGTCAGAATGCATAAACCACAGACTGAGAGCCAGTTACGGACATTAATCAAGAAAGTTAAATGAAATCTATGTGTTTTTGTGACAGCAGTGCACTGCAACAGTATAACAGCTTCTGTTGTACAGGGCATTGCTCAGATAAAAATCAGATTTACATTGGACAGTGTTGGTCACTGTGCTTATGGAAATGTTCATGAGAAAGAAGAGAAAACAGGGGAGAGAGGCGAGGTCTGTACATTCTGGAGTTAAGCAGAGACAGAAGTCACTTAATTGAAGCATATGGAGTCCTGAGGAAACTAGTCGGGGTCGATGATGACAGATTGTTTCCTTTTTTGGGGAAAAGAGAAAAAAAAAATCATAGTTTTAACACAAGGACTCGACCATTTCAGACAGACATGAAAGGGAAATAATTGCTTATATATTTGTGAATCTTTGTAATGCTCTTCCACAAAGACAGAGAAATCAGAACGGTATTAAATATTTACAAGGGAAGGTAAATAAATTTTTGATTTCAAGGTGATGAAACATTGTTCAGAATGAAGGAATGTGGAGTTGAGGTTAATTTCAAATCAGCCATCATCTTCTTGTTGGCACGGGGGGTGGGGGGCATTCTTGTTGCCTCTTCTGAAGATATAAACGGATAATAATCAGGAAGAAATTAGATATTACTCAGTTTCAGCCAAGCAGCCTCAAGAACTCCGATTCCCTCCACTCCACCTCCACATGGCACACAGCATGCGATGATGCTGAATGTTCTTGCATTAAAAACGGGCAAAGAGAATTCACTGAAAATGCTCAACAACGTTAGCAGTATCTGAGAAGAGCAGAACAAAGTTAAGACTTCACGCCATGTGTTTTAATCAGAGCCCATCTGATGAAATATCATGATATGAAACTCCAACCCTGGTAAAAGTTTTCACAGCATCATAACGCTGTCTGCGAGGGTTGTGCCTGCTTCCCCCGGCAAAGATTTTACATTTAAACGTATATGCACTGCTCCTGTTTTCAGCTTATGCAATCTCTCGAAGTTGTCTTTCTCGATGCAAACATTTTCTGCCTGTTCATAATTCAAACGCACATTATGTGGACCAACAATTGCAGTGCTTTGAACAAAGAAAGCTCATTTTCCATGTAATCATCATATTAATCTTTCCACGTCAGTCAACATTCTGTACAATCGTTGGTGCAAGCTTTGAAATCACAGCACACAAACTCTTTGGTGGAGTCAAACGCTGATCTGTGATATAGTGTTGGAATTTATCATTTCCACCATTTTGAATTGATTTACCAAGCATGAACTGGAATTTCATTTGACTCTTTGTGCAATCCTACCAAGCTCTAACGTTATGCTCAAAAAGAAGCCTTCCTCAACGAAACAAAACACTTTTAACAATTCAACGCGTATAGAATCCTCTTTTGATTAACAAATGCCAAAAAAATTACACTTTCTCTTGAGTTCTGACTGCTGCTTTTAAACTAAATCACACCAATCTATCAATATCGCTTTGATCTTCTGAATATTTGCAGTTGAATAGAACATTCAAGTTTCAGCAGCAATATCTCGATGATTATACCCAAATGGATGATGTCAACGTGACGAGAAGGTTCTATCTATTTTTAAACAGGCTGAATTTCGTCTCTTTTTTCGTGTTTTCTCTGTTCTGAATTCTTGAATTGACTTCAAAGACCAGTTTCAAGTTTTGAATTCTGCAAAATCTGTACTTACTTGCATAGCTACTAACAGTCAAAGACTTTCAAATATTGACACACATTTCATGCGGAATGTTCAAGGAACGAGAGACATCAATTAAATCTGGTGTTTCTAATTTTATGGTTCTAGCGAGCATTGCATGCATACATAACACTGCGTGGCCACTCGGTTGTCAGAGGTCACCATATGTGGGTTTTAGTCTTAATTATTTAAGTGTCCCCTTTGTTCATGAATTCGCTGCCTGAACTTGACAAATCTTCACGGATATGAAATTAAAATATCACCAAGTTTAACACAAGGAAATAAGCACATGCTGTTAATCTCTCTATTCTCAATTGATGCAGATTTCCATGATGTGCTGTTGGTTCGTCTGCACAATGCTCAGCCCATCACAGTTCGTGAGTTAGAATCAATGTGATTGGTTTCTCGCTCCGCATGATGCAAATGTACAGAGCTTCCCGTGGTTTATAAGGTCGGTGTTCCGACACACACTGTTACACAGAACAGGTTTTAATTCCAGCATTGACTGCGTATGAAGTTCTGTTTGCTGGTGCAGAAACAATGAATATTTTCTTGTTTTCGTGCCTTTTAGCCTGGTTACCAAGTAAGTACCGTTTCTCATCGATGTTACGCATATAAGGACCATGTTCATATTATTGAAATTTCCTTGTCTGAAACTGTCCCGATAAGAAACAAATGTCATGTATTAAATATATTTTTCTCCGCACAGATGTCTTTACTGCACGGGTTGAACAAACACCGAGAACGATAACAAAGGCGACAGGCGAATCACTGACCATCAATTGCGTCCTAAAAGATACCAGCTGTGCGTTGGTTAGCACGTACTGGTATTTCACAAAAAAGGGCACAACAACGAAGAATAGCTTATCAATTAGTGGACGATACTCGGAAACAGTGAACACGGGATCAAAGTCCTTTTCTTTGCGAATTCGAGACCTAAGAGTTGAAGACAGTGGTACATATTACTGTAAAGCGTATCGTTATCACAGTAATAAACCTGATCTTCCACCAATACAAAAACACCTTCAGATCTTCCTTGAAGCAAATTTGCCTTGTTTTAGCTTGTCAACGCTCAACATGCACTTTGAGGCCACTGCTCATGATACAGAACAGCAGGAGGCAAGTTCTAAAAGATAGTTAACAAAATTCAGCAGGGAAATTCAGAGAAGGAGCACTTGGATATTCAGTGCAGTTGTTGAACTTATAGTAATGTGCGAGCATTTATTTTTGCACTGGGATGTATCACTGTGACAGCTGGGCTGACCACAGCAATCGAGATCTCGATATCTGCAATACAGAAACTACCAGCACACATTTTTACCAGAAACGCCAACACTTTGATTTATTGGTTATCAGGATGGCCAGCTATTCCAGAGTTTGGATGGATATCAAATTTGGTATTCTGAAATAAACGTGAGAAGGTGCGAATTGGTAGGAATCCAGATTGCAGTTTGTGCATCGACTTGGTGTTTTTGCATGAATGACAATGGGAAGTTTTTGCATTGCTGTGTGTGACTGTGTTCCTGTGCTACAGCTGCACATTGTTTTATACCAGCACAAGAAATCCATTGTTGCGAACATAAGTGAAGATTCTTCAAATGCTATTGAAGATTGATTGATTGATCCAGCAAGTGTGACACAAATCACGCCCTTTACATATTGTATTCCCAGTCACGTTTATAATTCTCAGCACTCTCAAATACTGGATACTTATCGATATTGCTTTATGAATATGATTTTAACAGTCGCAAAATAAGCAGCTAAATTAGTATGAAAATCAATCTATAGCAGTTGCCAGGCCCTAAAAGTTGGAAAAAAACATTTCTGCATGAGGTACTTAAGCATGCAGAGAATAATTTATATGAGCAGTGGATTCACATGTGGCAGGACGTTTCTGTATTGTGGGAATTACAATTTAGTCACTGTGCACAGTGACACAAGACAGAGCACAAACCTGTCGGACAATTATTCCTTTTCCTGCTTCTGATGAACATGATTCCATAATCAACTTTCTGTCATGAATGCTGCTTTGTAGAGTCAACATCAATTCCAATTCGTTCCATTCTGGAATTGTATACAAGTGTCACGTTGATTATAGATCAGCATGCTAACGTTTCCAATGTCACCCAAACTGGCATTGGAGATAGTGGGTATATGAATGGTTTTAAATTGTTAACAAATGAAGATTTGTCAATGCTGTGAATATATCTGGAAAATGGGAGGATTTGTTTTGGTATATTGATTATCGGACTTCTGCTTCACTGACACTTTTTGTATGGCGTTGAATGGGAGCTGATGGACTGTGACTACTACAATGAAGGAAGCGGCACCATTCTGACTGTGGAACCTGGTAAGTGATCCTCTTGCTACTTATCGCTACGATTTTGCAGTTTAGTTATTTAAAAAAGTTTTCTTGTTAAAACAGGCTGAACTGCATAACGTGAGATTCAGAACATTTTCTAATCGACATATTTTGCGTGCTATAATTCATGTTTCTTCCATTTCAAACTCATTTGCAGATTTTGTTTGAGCAAATTTATGCTAATATACAAATATAGACGTAAATGTAGCTGAGAACAAGCCAATACAGTATCTAAATGTTTAACTTGCTTGGCATAGACTATATAAGATTTTAATGGCGTAGATGATTGCTTTAGCTGTTTATGCAGGAAACTGCCCAAGATGTGAAGCTGTACTGAGGCATTCCAGTATGCCAATGGTAGGCAAAACTTCTAATCTGAACAACTAATGCAAGTCTAGATTGAGGAAAACTTTCTGCTCACATTCATGTTTTGGATTGTGTCCAAAATCAATGTTTTGAAAGACAATCTTCATTATTTAACATAATTTCGATTACATTAACATTATCACAAAGTCAGCAAATGGACCGTCCAATTTTAACACTAGAACAATTGTAGCTCACGAAACGTGGGCTTGGTCAAGGTTAATTGGCGCTGAAGTTCGTCTGCTCCAATTCCACAAAATGGTGAATAATTGTGCACTGATTTTACCAGTGCCCTATTTCAGACAACTAGTGCAGAGTAATTTCACTGTAATTTAGCACGAATCCAGATTATCTGAAACATGCTCTCCCAGATACATGTCCACCTGTGGGTCGAAGTTTGTTGTGCTTAAGATGGTGTCGAATATTTGAGAACTTTGAACCCACTCCAGCTTTAGTGTAAAATGTTTACTTGGCATTAAAGTGGAAATCATGTAGCCCATCTGTACGATATTAATTCTAAGAGTGGAATAGTCTTTGCCTTACTGATAATATTCATTGCTGTGCGATTCAATTCTTTTAACCACGTCAAGCTAAGTAGTCTTTTGCCTTGCCCTCATGGATCCTCAGGACATCATACCGAACGAAGTAGGATCAATAAGTCGATGCATGCACTACAACATTGCTTTTGTGATGCAGTCACCTTGCTTTCGTATTCTTGGACAGGTATTTACGAGTGCAGGTGATAATAGGGGAACCACAAATCAATAGTTCATAATTGACAACAACGAACAAAAAAGTTCAGAAATCAGGCTTCACCTGACAAAGGGGCAGAGACAGAAAGTTTGGGCTTTAAAAAGAAAACCTGTTTGACTATAACCTGATGTCGTGTGACTTTTGACCTTGTCCACACAGTTCAGCACAGACACCTCCAAAAAAAAAATGCAGCTTTGCCGTGGTATCAATCCTACAACAGGAAGCATTCACTCCACTAAATAACTTCTGTAATTTGGGCATTCTCAGACTAATGTGTGATCATAGAAATTGATTTTAGTGTATAGTTTAATAGTTTGCCCCGGCAGAAGGTACTGTTGTTTTAACTGAAAAGGATTAATTCTTTCCACCTTGATATTCCTCCTGTCATGGTAAATTTCCAGAAAATAGCTCTGTCTCTTTGAATGAAGTGTAATTGGGTGCGTTTATGCCATGTAAATTTAATTATTTTTCCTGATACTTTTCACGCCAATGAAAAGGTTTTTTTTAATGCCATGTCACGTTTCTCTACAATCGTCAAAAACTTCCCACATATAATTATTTTGTTTTCTATTATACAAGCCTGTGTAAATTTATTTTGATTCATACCTTAATGGGACAATGTTTATCACTACAGTGATCACTTGTTTCGGAAACTTCTTCTAGGCTAAAACTACCAGACTCTGTTATTTTGCCTGCAAAAGGCTAAAATATGTGTTCAAGCAAAATTGCTAAAATTTTACTCAAAATCAAATCTGAACGGGACGATCTGAGAAATTAAATGCTCTCCACCTTCCAGTTAGGGAAACTATGTAGTGAATTTTTTGGGACAACAGATCAGTTGGGAAGACTACCAAACTGTATTAATCTGAAGAATAACCATCCATATAAAATACGGAAATTCATAAAATCAGCGTCACAGAAGACCAGACCTTTTGAAATTACTCCAACATAATTAAGATAGAATGACCACGGTGTGTATGCAGGTCGTCCGGCTCAAAAAGTCCACACTGACCCTCTTACGAGTAACCCACTCAACACTCTACATTTACACCTGACCTACACACCCCTGAACTCTATGGGCAATTTACTGCAGCTAATTGATCTAACCCATAGATCGGCAGACTGTGGGAGTAAAGTGGAGCACCCAGAGCAAACCGATGCAGACATAGCGCGAATTTTCAAACGCCACACGTGCAGTCACCAAAGACTGGAACAAAACCTTTACCCTGAGTATGGCGCGGCAACAGTGCTAACCATTGAGCCATCATGCCGTCCGACCGTCTGTCTGTCCATCCATGATGAATCAGTTAACTCAATCTCTGTATCCGGTTTCTCCAAAGCTGTTTAATCCATTTACCCTAAATCAATTTTTGAAATCGTCTCAAAAACTATCAATGGTTTGTCCTCAACAGTTTTCTCTGACAGAGAATCTCATCAGTTCACCCGTCTCTTGGTGAACAAACTTCCCATGATCTTATTAGAATTTTGTGACTATCTATGAGCGTCCCCACATGCTTTAGCTCTCCAATGAATATCGTCTGACTACATTTAGTCTCTATGAACAGATTCTAGAGTTGTTGACTGAAGAATTAGTTTGGTACTCAGTATAGTCAGATGAACTCTGTGCATAAAGGAAAATAATGCACGCATATGGTTATGAAAAAAAGTTTCAGAGTTTCAACAATTTCATCAACAATACAGAAAAGTCATATGAAGATAGGACACGTTCTCGTAGGACAGAGGAAGGCTCAGTGAGACAATTATTTGGCTTGGGTAACTTGTTCCCATCTGAAACCCTCCAAAAACAATTATTTTCCTTCCTGCTTGAACAACACCAGGACTGTTTTTAATTTTGAATGCATGCTATTTTACCTCGGGAGTTAGATTACCCCAGTTGGCTCAATTGTTGGTTTGTAGAGCAATGTGATACCAAAAGCATGGGTTCAATTCCAATTTTTGGTATGAGGTTATCGTCAAGGACTCTCCTTCTCAGCCACATCCATCCCCTGAGATATGATGGCCCTCACGTTAAAACACCAACAGTCATTTCCCTCTCATGAGAGAGCAGCCCCTGTGGTCTTGTAAGAACATGGTGTCTCAGCCAATAGCTTCATTTTTTTTCAGTTAGTAGTTTCTTTGGGCATTCCATGGAATGCTGAGATGATGAAAACTGAGCTTCAACTGTATTTAACTGAAATAGACAACAGAGATTTTCTGGTTTACTTTGTTTTCTCTGACTGTAAACATGAAAAAAAAAACAATTGGACACTGTCAATGCCAGTTGCTGACAAATGAAAAAAAAAAGTTTAACATTCCAAGTTTCCCAGTGGTATGAAGTTAATGTCTACATTAATGGCTATCTTCTAGCTGATCGGTATCACTGGTTCGAATTTGTTATTTCATTACTACGTCTGTCAGTATTTACAGAGTTCTGTCATTTTTTTAGTTCTGCCAAATACTAATCACTGTAATGCATCAGTTTGTCTGGGATGTATCCTTTATGGGGTATAGGTTTGCTCGCTGAGCTGTAGGTTTGATATCCAGACGTTTCATTACCTGGTTAGGTAACATCATCAGTGGCGACCTCCAAGTGAAGGAGTTCGCCACTGATGATGTTACCTAGCCAGGTAACGAAACGTCTGGATATCAGACTACAGCTCAGTGAGCAAACCTACACCAGAAACCTCAACCTGAGCTACAAACGTTCACAAACCTTGCGAAGTATCCATTATTTCGTGGAAATTCCTTTCCTTTCCATTAATTCTGGGAATTCTGCTTTGATTATGGATCTTGCACATTAAAGTATATTTGTTCAATAGATTTTTTTTAATCAAAAAAAGAGACATGAGCTTCGCCAACTGAGGCAGTTTTCTTTTCGTTTCAACAAAGTCAGGGTGCAATGCACTTTGCCTTATAAAATATGATGTAAACTGACTCCATTCTTCATTATGATTTCACAATTCTATTGTAGTTATTGGCAAGTTGTACCAAACTCATCGTTCAGTCCGACATGCAGTTTTATTAAAAAAAGATACAACCTCTTGCTCCTCCACAGGGTTAATTAATTCTGTCTTTCATATTGCTGGGAAATTGTATCCTAACTTCATTTGATTTACATTATTTTCTAAATAGACCTAATCATGGCACATCCACGTACATATGCAGCATTCAAGTATCAATTCCGTCAGGAGGGCTGTAAAGCCATTCCGACAAAGCCAATTCTTCATTCCAGGGAATTGTCAGGTAACGCTTTCCTGAACGGCGCCTGATGCATTTACATCTCATGTAACTGAGATGACCAATCAGATGCACCACACAGTCCAGGAGGAATTTTTATGTACCTGGTTTATCTGAAAAAAAAACTTTTGCACATTCCCGTCCAGTTACCCATTTGATAAATGACATCATTGTTTTTGTTTTCTTAATTATTTGCTGGCCAGATGTGCTAACGTCAAGTGATCCATCCTTTTGGACACCATCGTCTTTCTGCAAATCAGAGTTGCACAAAATGTCATCATTTTGATTGTTCTTTTCTGTTCCTCTTGCTAGATATTCATCCCTTTCACCAAATTACTACATTGCACGTCATTTACTGTGTTCTTATTCACACGTGGCAAGATATTCTTGGAGTTTAATTGGGCCCTCTGATGACTTAATGCCTCTTTTTATTTTTGAGAGTTTGTTATGTTTGGCAAACGGAGCATGTCCCACTTAATCCAACACATACATTCCCAACAGTTTCAATTCCTCCAACAGTCCCTCTGGCACACCACTTGCCAACCTTAGGATTACTCCTGTCATTACCTACTGTCATTTTCAGCTATTCTCCTGTCCATTTCAGTATTGTAAAGTCCTCTGTCTTTCATTATCCACTGTCAACTTTGATTTGGCATTTCATTGAAAATTTACGGGAGCTCACCACGCACTGGAACCGACGATTCCCCTTTTATCCAGTAGATTTCTTAAACATGATTTCCCGTTCATAAAGCCGTGATTTCTTTGAACTTGTCCAGTTGCACCTTATTTTAAACAGCTTCTAACATTGCAAACTGACTTGTGCCATTTCTTGCTCGCTGTCTCAAAATGTTTTGATAACCTTGTTAAATGTGATGCGTCGCTATTCTAAATGATTTTCCCAGCATTGGAGATGATTTGCGACAGTCAACACAAAATGTCAGTTATTTGAATGACATTTTCACTTTGGACGCAGGGATAATGTCACGAGGGGACAGGCAGGTCTCAGCCCGCAGCTGCAACTGTTTAGGCAGGACCGTTTCTCTGTTGCATGTCATTTCCCTGCTTTTGCCCTTCCTTCGAGTTGCTGATTAATTGCATTTTCTAGAATGCTGCTTGTATTCTGTCATGAAAACTATTGGAAAATAAGTGTTCTATTTATTTCTTCTCTGTTGCGTTTCACAGCATGATTTGTCAAACATTCATTTCTTGCATGACTAACTTTCACTTTATAAATTATTTTACTTTTGAAATAGTTACAGGACCTCGTCCTCTCTCTTTCTTTTAACTCACTGGTTAGCTTCCTATCATATTCTGATTATGCAATCTTTCTTTCTTAATTTTCAGACATTTCATTTCCGAACATTTTAATATTCTGTCTAATTTTCTGACTTACCATCTGTTTATCCACAATCACATACGTTTTCCTGAATGTAGATATTATCTTAAACCACAGAAAGCAGTTCTGAACCTTGAAATATTCCTTACTTTTTGGAATGTACCTATTTAAGTGATCTGAAATGTCTCCATACATGTTTGCCACTTTATCATGATCGAATTCTCCTCCATCTGATTTTCCAGTTCACTTCAGCCAGCTCTGATTTCGTGTCCACAGAATATGATTTTTATTTAAAAAAAGAACCGTTGTCTATCTCTCAAATTGTTTCTATTATGCAATGGAGTTATTGTTGCTGATCCCTAAGCGCGCCTTTGCAATGAGATAATGAGTTAATCCGATCTCAATCCACCATTGCAGGATGTTCAATATAGGTTTAAAACTTGCGATTCGAATGAATGATTGCAAGATCTATTTTTATGAGCTGCACACGTGGACTGTCTTTGCACATCTAACTTTCACAGTTATTTTACAGATAATAGCTCGCATAATGATTTTTTGATTTTATGACAAGCTGTTGCAGTGTCTTCCTTTATGCTGTCCCTATTGTTTTGTTACACATGGTGACCCAAACAATGCTCCCACAAATGACTTCTTGAAATGGCAATTTCTCAGCTTTACTCAAACCCATTCCACGGGCTGCTTTTCTGAAATGGGGTCACCCCTCTCCCTTTCATAAAACAAGAACAGCAAACTCTGCAGAAATTCAGCCTTCCTGGAAGCACTGGTGGAGATAAAGAGACTGAATATGCCTCCAGTCTGATGTGACTCTATGAATGAACTGTAGAACTTGTATAGATTTCCTACCCCACCCCTCCCCGTGTTTTCTACATCATCTGGACGAATCCAATCTATATCATCTTGTGGGAAGGATAATGTTGAAGGCCAAGAGTAGTTTCATCACCTATTGGCCTCGGTATGTGCTGAATATCAGCATGGACCTCACTTATGGCAATTCGAACTAATGTAACTCTGGTACTTGCTGGAAAGTATCACAAATTGATGCTTTCACACCGCATGACGGAGAAGACATAAGCATATGCGTGAGAACATCAGTGTGCAGGTGGAATCAGTTGTTATGTAGGGTATGTTGTTCCCAAGACTGATGTACATTGTCATTGCGATGGATGTTATTTATAGCATTTGATAGCTAAATTTACAGCAAAATGATGCAGTTTGTTAACAATGTGCTTGATGGAGAGCACGGAACAGTGGTCATGTGTAAAAGATTCAAAGAATGTAATCAACTCAATATTTCACTCGTGGGTTGATGGCTGCTGCATTCGTATATTATTTCATTATAAAATTTCACATGCGATATCTTCTCATGTTAACGATGACGTGACTGTTGAGTATTGATAGGCATTGGGGATTGATTAGAAGTCAGCAATAGCCCAGTTCATAAAGCTAAGAGATTGTTGATCTCGGGCTTTTGTAAGAGCAAAACCATGGCTGTCGTTGAATTTGAACAAATGGAAAAGAAAATCAATTCAAAAGTAATGTCTGATTTTGAGATAAAACGTTGATGGGTGAACAACAAGTGCAATTTAGGATCTGGGCAGCAGAGTTCAGATCAGATTTACTTGAAAGATTTTGCAGATGGGATCCCAGCATTGAGAATTGCAGAATAATCTAGAATACCTTTGAAGAGCTTGGAATTTCTGGTCACAGGTCAGCTGAGATAATTTCGAGAGAGTAGTTGATTTGATGGAACAAGCAGGTAGTCCTGCTGATGGCTGTATTAAGTAGTCTCGTGACTATAACAAGGTCACGAGTAAACACCAACTTGTGAACAGTGTTGTCAGCTGCATTGGTGATAACAGCTTTTGTGTAGAACATATTTGTTCACGTTAGCTATGGAAAGGGTTAGATATATAGGTCAGGAGTCATATCGGAGGAGAACCAACTTTGATGCGATTAGGCAAGATTTAGGACGCATAGGATGGGGAAGGAAACTGCAGAGGACCAGCACAATTGAAACGTGTAGCTTATTGATTGAACAGCTACTGTGTGTCCTTGTTAATTATGTAGATGTCAGGCAGGATGGAAGTTGTCGGGCGAGGCAGCCGTGGATAATTAATGAATTTGAGTCTCTTGCCAAGAAAAAGAAGAAGGCTTATGTTACATGAAGTCTCAGTTGGAACACTTGCGAGCTACAAGTTAGCCAGGAAAGACATAAAGAGGGAGTTAAGAAGAACCAAGTGGGTACATGAGAGGTCATTAGCGGACGGAATGAGGGAAAACCCTGAGGCTATCATTCGGTATATCAGGACTAAAAGAGTGACTCGAGTAAGATTAAGGGCAATCAAAGGTAGGAGAGGGAAGTTGTGCATGGAGTCAGAGGAAATAGAGGAATGGCTAAATGAATCTTTTTCGTCAGTATTCACAAATGTTGTTCACAAATAGCAAATGTTGTTCCCTTGTTCAAGAAGGTGAGTACAGTCAACTCGGGTAATTGTAGAGCAGTGAGCATTACTTCGTTTATGGGTAAAGTGTAGGAAAAGATGGTAAGAGATAGAATGTATAATCATCTGGAGAGGATGAAGTTCATGAGGGAGAGTAGATACAGTTTTGTGAAGAGTAGGACATGTCTCACAAATCTTACTGAGCGCTTTGAGAAAGTGACCAAACAAGTGGATGAGGGTAAAGCGTTTCATGTGGTGTTTTTGAATTTCAGGAAGGTACTTGATAATTTTCCCACGGGACGCTATTTCAGAAAATACAGAAGCATGGGATTGATGGTGATCTAGTGGCTTCCATAAGAAATTGACCAGATGAAAACAGACAGAGGTTGGTGGTGATGAGAAATATTCATGCTGGAGTTCAGTTAATAGTCGTGCATCACGAGGATCTGTTTTGGAGGCACTGCTGTTTGTGATTTTTATAAATGACCTGGACGAGGGCGCAGAAGGATGGCTTAGTAAGTTTGCGAATGAAACTAAGGTTGGTAGAGTTGTGGATAATGATTAAGGATGTTATGGATTACATAGAGACATAGATAAGCTGCTGAGTTGGGCTGAGAGATGGAAAATGGAATATAATGGAGAAAAGCGTGAGGTGATTCACTTTGGAAGGAGTGACAGGAATGCAGAGCACTGTTTTAAAAGCAATGTTCTTGGTAGTGTGGGTGCACAGAGAGATCTCGGTGTCCATGTCCGCACATCTCTGAAAGTTATCAACCAGGTTGATAGGTTTGTTAAGAAGGCAGATGTGTATTAACTTTTATTAGTGGAGGGATTGAGTTTCGGAGCCATGAAATTATGCTGCAGCTGTGTAAAACTCTGGTGCGGCCGCACTTGGAGCACTGTGCAGAGTTATGATCACGAAATTCTAGGAAGGATGGAAAGAGTTCAGAGGAGATTTATTAGAATGTTGCCTGGTGTGGAGTGAAGATCTTACGAGGGAAGGCTGAGGGACTTGAGGCTGTTTTCGTTCGAGAGAAGAAGGTTGAGAGGTGACTTAATTGAGACATATATGAAAAGCAGAGGGTTAGATAGGGTGAATAGTGAGAGCCTTTTTCCTCGGATGGTGACGGCTAGCACAAGGGACATAACTTGACATTGAGGAGTGATAGGTAAAGGACAGATTTCAGAGATATTTTCAAGATTCAGTGAATAGTAGGGGCATGAAACGGCCTGCGTGCAACAGTAGTAGAATCGCCAACGTTAAGGGTATTTAAATGGCCATTGGATAGACATATGAATGAAAATGGAATAATGTAGGTTAGATGGGCTTCAGAACAGTTTCACAGGTCGATGCAACATCGAGGGATGAAAATGGAATAATGTAGGTTAGATGGGCTTCAGAACAGTTTCACAAGTCGGTGCAACATCGAGAGATGAAGAGCCTGTATTGCACTGTCATGTTCCATATTTCCTGGCAAAAATGCTTTAAATTTACGAGGTCCAATCAAAAATTGAATGGAAAGAAATCCATTTGTCTGTATTGAGAACACAGGGAATTGTTTTTGAAAAGAAAACCGTCTAAATTAAGGGAAATATTAAGCGATGTCTTTTATGATCTAGATAAGTGTAAGGTTCAAGGAATTTGGCTCCAGAAGGAGGGAATTTCACAGAAACAGTGTGTACATTATACAAAAGCAAGGCTGTTTTGAAAGCTAATTTTAGGGAAAAAATGAGTTTATGGGAATTAAGAATAATATTTCGGCTATAAAATAGGCGTGAACTGTTCATTTCTACTCCCTGGTGAAATTCTGACCACTGTGATAGAAATCACAGTTCGAAGATGGGGAATTGATCTATGTGTGCTGCCAACCTGTACAAAGTGTTGGCGAGAACCGGTGAAACAGTCTGAGGATTCGAGCTGGACCATTTAGGAGAAATTTGAGGAGACATTTGTTCACCTAAAGAGTGGTGAGAATGTGGTTTCATTACCACAAGAAGTAGTTGATACTAATATATTGAAAGTGTACAACAGGCGGCGAGACATAGCACTTGGAGGGGACAGGGTAAAATGTTGTGGGGAGAAAGCAGGATTAGGCTATTGATTTGGACGATTAGTAGGATCATGAAGAATGTCAGAGCAGGCTCGAAGGTCTGAATGGCCTGCTTCTGTTCCTATCTTCTATGTTTCCATTTTTCGATATAGTAGAGATTCTACTTGCGTAAGGAAAAATTTTGCTTCCTCAAGTACTTGAACAAGGCCTCCAGATTTCTTTTGTCTCTGGTGTGTAAACGCACTTCTGTTGACTTATCAAAACCACAATGATATCAAAATGAAAAGCTTGCTCAAAGTTATTTCCTGATTATTACATGAGATCAAATTGTCTCGTTAGCAATAAACGTAAAACAGATTATTGGAAATAAATCATTAATATTTCAAGACTTGGTTTTTGTTTTAACATAGAAAGAAATGCTTTAATAAGGAGATGGGACAAGGTTTAGGAAGCCGTATACAGAATGTCGAGTCTCGGAGGCTGTAAGTACATTGATTAGTTTTTGGACAGTTGAAATGAGGAATTCTTCAGAGGTTAGTGCATCAACACAAATGTCTCACACGATTTCAAATCGAGGATATGTTAGAGTTAGAGTTGAGTGAAGCCATTGAGAGCTTGAGGACAAGGAAGAGAATTCCGAAATCGAGGGATTGCTTGACATGACGAAATTACATCACAAAGCAGAGAGCCGGTCCTGCGTACTTGGCCTGAGATTAAGACATTGCAGATGGTGATTAGAAGACCCAAAGTTAGAAAGTGGGAGTTTGGCCAGGGATGCATTTTCTACATTGTATAAATTTGTCTTAATGTTTGAGCAGTAGATAAGCTTCCCGTCAAATCAGACAGTGAAGTTAGATATAAAAATAGGTTGTCTTAACGAGGAAGTTGAGTGGCGACCATTAAGAGGTTTATAAAATCATGAGAACAATGTATAAGTTAAATATCAAAGTATATTCCCGAAGGAATATGACTCCAAATCTAGAATGGATAGTTTTAAGGATTGAAAGGAATCTGTGGTTCAGGTTTTTTTTTGCAGAGAGCGTGGTGTGTATATGAAATGACCTTCCAGAGAAAGTGGTAGAAGTGGTACTGTAACAAAAATTAAATGATTTTCGGAAGGTAAATGAAGAGGAGATGGACAAAGTATCAGTAAATGAAGAAGGCCCTTGGAATGCTTTCCGTTATTGGTCAGTGCACTGAGTATGAGTAAGTAGGTCATGTGACAGCTGTACAGGATATTGCTTCGGTCGCTTTTGGAATATTGTCTGTAGTGCTGGTCTCCCTGCTTTGGGAAGGACGTTCTGAAATTTGAGAGACTTCATAAAACGAGTTACGAGGATGTTTCTAGGGTTGAAGGTGTTGAGCTATAGGAGACGCTGAATTGGCTGGGATTATTTCCCTTGGTGCGTCAGAAGCTGATTTGTGACCATATCGAAGTTTATAACATTATGAATGGTAATGAGAACTGAAATAGACAATGTATTTTCCCCTGTGTGAGGAAGTCCAAAGATGGAGGGTGAAGGATTAAGGTGAGAGCGGAAGATATGAAAGACTTCTAAATGATATGTTTTTTCTCACTGAGGATGCTGCGTTAATAGATTGAGCTACCAGTTGGACGTTTGATTGAAATGTTTCTTTCTGCTCCTTGGACTCCATCAGTAGAACAAGTGTGGAGCTCACCTCAAGGTTAAATATGATGCTGACATTACGAGGAACTTCTTATAGCAACATGATGTTCTGATACAATAATATGATTTTTTGGGTATTATTTGAGAGTAAGCGATTGTACATGACATCACCGAAACAATGTAGCCATCTATATGCAAGAGAGTAAGTCTTAATTTGTAATTTTAGGCAGACAGCCTTCTCCACCAGTCATCAGTCTACACTACTCTGCCACTGAAGAACAGAGGGCAAACGGATTTCTTCAGCTGATTTGTCTCATCACTGGATACTATCCTGAAGGAATTGCAGTGACCTGGCAGAAGAACGGACATACCTTAAATTCTGGCTTTACAACTACATCTCCAACGAAAACAGCGATCAATGATTTTAGCTCGACAAGTTTGCTTAAAGTGTCCCTGCAGGAATGGAACAGCGGCTCTGTGTATATCTGTCAAGTTTCTCATTCTGCTTCCAATAGTAACCAGAGAAAAGAAATTAGTTCAACATCGGGTAAGAAAACTAAAAAAACTCACAGGCTCACATTCATAAACGTAATCAGTTTTGTAATAAATATTAGACAAGATGGAAAATTACTTTGTTGGGTTATTACTGAGAATGAGGCATTCTTGAATTAGTTGCAGTGAGTAACATCAATAGGAATTTGTAGTCCAGAGAAATGTTACAGCAAAAATAAGTCGAAATGAAACAGGTACCTAAACCCGCTCTTTCAAAAAAATAGTGGAGAATAACATCAGAAATTATTTCCCTTTGCTCTGTATCGGTCAGACTGAAATAACCAAAGTTCTTGGAAGAAGACAGAGGAAAAGAGACAGATATAGAGACATTATGAAGAAAGCAACTGAAAGAGAGAGATTAGTGAGCAAACCTCTTAACTGACAAGTTTAGGCAGAGTTTCTGGATATTCTCAGAATTAAAAACTCTATACAACGTGGTAATCCCCCGCTTTTGCTTATTTTCCAAGTCAGTTCAGAGCAGCAAAATAAAGCTTTGACAATGCACACACATCATTACAAAGGAATCATTTTCAACAATGCGTATTTGTAAAGCTGTCGCTAGTGAGGATTTAGAATTGTCTGTTGCTGATTGCTGCCACGCAATTGTAGATAGGATGTATTGGGGGGACAATGTTCAGAGAAGCTAAGGGGAGAGATAAGGTGTCTGGTGGAAAGAGATAGAAATTTGTTATTGGAAGGGGTTCTACAGAATGTTTATTTGGATCATTTATTATATAGATCATCATTTAGACAGGACTTTAAAATACCTATCGGTGATAATGATCTCAATGACCTTAGGTGCTTAAAATGCATCGACCGTCATGATGTGGTAAATTTTCTCTGTCTCTACCTGTCTACCTTGCTCTAGAACTCTGTTTTATTCCTGTCAGTTTTTTAACCTCTGTCTTTGCCTATCTATCTGTCTGTCTCTGCTTCCTCTGATCGCTGTCGTTCTGTCACTTCATCTTTGTTTTCACTGATCATGTGTCTATGTCTCGGTTTCTATGTACCTCTATGTCTAGGAATTATTTCTACTTTCGTCTTCTTGTTTCTGAAAGTTGGAATCATTTTTCGTGCATCAATTACTGTTGCTCCTTTTGCTTCTCTTAGGATTTGCACCTGTAGCTGTCCAATCCTCTATTTCTTATCTTCTTTCCCTCTAGCCTCTCCGTCCGTCTCTGGCTAGCTTCTCTGATCTGTCATCTCAAGCTCCCATTCACTAGCTTTATATCTCTATTTCTATACCTGACTCACAATTTGTCTGTCTCTGAATCTGTCTCTATGAATGCTCACTTCACGGACCCACACGAAACACTTCATTCATCCAAATCTTTCTCTGACTTTCCTTATTGCTTGCTCTGTTTCATAATTCTATTGGCAGAAGCAAATGATGTAAAACAACAAATCTGAAAAGATGCAATGGCACTTCATATTTGTTGTGTGTGCATGTGTGTGTGCATATACATGTGTGTGTGGATATATCTATGTATATATATATATATATATATATATATACACACACACAAACAAACACAAGTCACATGAGAGAGAGATGGTTGCATTTTTCATCCCTTCTTTGTTCACTGATTTTGACATTCTTGTTGCACGCCTGGTTACATTATTGGATCAGGGACCAGAATCTGAATCTCTGATTTCTCTCTGACAGAGATAGCTGTATTATTGAGGGAGCCATTGGTTGAAGAAATCTGGATCAATAAAAGTGCCATTCTGGTTTGTGAAGTGCTTTCTACAGTTTCCAGTGGGGTAGTTATCTCTTGGATGGTGGATGGAAAGGTGCGGAATGAAGGCGTTCAAATTGAAGCAGCGAACAGAAACCGATATGTGACAATCAGTCGCTTGACTAGCACCGTGGACGAGTGGCAGAGTGGGGTGGAATACACATGTTCTGCAAAACAGGATCAATCATCACCCGCAGTATCAAAACGAACAAGAATGGCAAGAGGTTGGTGACAAGAACTATGTATTTGTACATGTCATTTTATGAGCGAGGAAATACTAAAAATGTATGTACTTCTATTACAGTTAAATCAATGAAGCCATATATCCGCCTCCTGCCTCCATCACCAGAAGAAATTCAGAACAGCAGCTCTGCTACTCTCACATGTTTGCTGAGAGGATTCTATCCTGACAAAATACGCGTTTTCTGGGAGAAAGATGGAGCTTCTGTCAACGAGAACATCACCAATTTCCCCACTGCTCTGGAACAGGACCTGACCTACAGCGCACGGAGCCTCCTCATTTTACCTGCAGCGGAATGGAAGAGTGGCGCAAAATACACCTGTACTGCCTCGCATCCACCTTCACAGTCCACTGTGAAAAGGGTCATCAGGAGCCCGAATGGTAAGGACAGTGTTCTAGCAACCATGTTCAACATTAACACTTTGTGTTAAATATCAACAGAACATGAAATCTTAACTAAACATTCTAAGGTTCCAGCAATTTTAAAATACACAAGATCTTTTGGAATGAAACACCTTTAGCACACTGCACATGGCTATGAGGTAAACAGGAGAAGCAATAACATCCAACAAGCGCATGGTCTCAAGGAGTGTGAAGCCTGCTGATATTAAAAAAGGAAGGAACCTCCTGTGGCGCATTGCCCTCTTGTGGCATCCTGGACCAAGATGCTTGTGTTTACTTGCCACCTCCTCCAGAGTTGTGTGTTGAGTTATCTGAACAGGTTGACGAGAAAAATAGGTTAACTAAAAACTTATGTTAAGAGAAAGGGCTGAAACACAAGATTAATGCTTGAAGGCGTGTGGTCTTTCGAGAACAATGAAATTTGTTGAGAGGATGATTGTGTCGAAATGATTTTGTGTTTTGCTTGCTTCTGTCACTGCTTCATGCTCCACCTTTGATACCAGCTCGAGCGGTTGCTGACAGTCAACTGAAAGGTACTTAGAAATGCAAACATTTGTCGACGAGTAGAATTCATGCACATGAATTAACGTGTGCATTGGAAGGATTATATTATTCAGCCCTTTGACCATGGAGGTCACATGGAGGGCAGTGACAATGGATGTTGTAGATTACCGATGGACAGAGGTAAGATGCAGCCCTGGATTGAGGGTGCCAAGTGGAATTTAATGCGGAAAGCTGTGAGGTGGTTCACTCTGGAAATAGTTAAATGAGTCAAGTGTTCAAGGGGCACATGGTGAGATTTTTGGTGGTGCAGATGAGCAGAGGGATCTCAATGTCCATGTGCAGAGATCCTTGGAAGTTGCCACCCATGTTGATGGAGTTATTAAGAAGAATTACGCTATTTTAGTTTTGATTGGTAGAGGGAATGAGTTTCGGAACCATGAGTTCATATTACCTCGATGAAAAACTCTGGTCCGGCCACAGTTGAAGTATTGCGTAGAGTTCTCGTCACCACACTATAGGAAGGATTTGCAAGTTTTGTAAAGGGTTCAAAGGAGATTTACTGGGATGCTGCCTGATACAGAGGCAAATTCTTATCAGAAATGCTGATGGACGTGAGAATGTTTTCGTCAGAGTGAAGAAGTTTGGGATGTGACTTCATTGAGATATATAAGATAATCAGAGGCTTAGATCGGGTGGACAATGAGAGCCTTTATCTTCGATTGGCAATGGATAGCACGCAGGGACATAGCTTTAACGTAAGTGTGATAGACACGGACAGAGGTCTGAGGTAGTTCCTTTACTCACAGAGTAGTAGGAGCATGGAACGCACTGCCTGCTACAGTAATTGACTCGCAAACTTGAAGGGCATTGACATGGTCATTGGATATGGATATGGACGAGAATGGCATAGGGTAAGTTAGATTGGCTTCAGAGTAGTTTTACAGGTCGGGGAAAGATCGAGGGCCGAAAGGCTTGCACTGCGTTGTAATGTTCCATGTTTCATATTCTAGATGATTAATTTCATTTTGATCAGTATTTTTTTCACAATTCCATTCCCGCCTCTATCACTTAATTGCATGAGCTGAAAGGTTTTGAAAAAGCAAGACTATTTGGATGGAACTGATCATGGAACGTAAAATATGAACCACCTATTGAGGAAGAAATGGTAATGGAGCGCAACTGAACTCAGGTCGCGAATCGACAAATTCATGTTAACAGTCTGCTAGGTTGAACAGAGTCGCAGCGGAATAGATGAACTCAGGACAGCCAGAGGAAAAGCAAGTATTCATACTTAAGAGTTTGGAATGCGAGACAGTAATATTAATCAACAAGAGAGTAGTTTTTTCAATATTCTCCCTCCCAGACAACCTGACAGAGGCAGTGACATAACAGAGGAACTGCATAAGCTTTGCAATATGCGCACAAAATAAAATTATGCCGTTTGAAGTACAGAATAGACATGAAGCATCATTCCTCACAAGTATTATTGAAACTTTCAGAGATAACCCGTTCTGTGAATTTTGTAATTGTACGAAAATTTAAGGTAACAATACAAGCAGAACATTCAAGAACCTTCTTTTCATTTGTACTTTACGTCATGCACAAAGAAAGTAACTGTTATTGTACTAAGAGCAACCATTTTTCCTTTAGCAATCTAGAAGCATGCTTTCCCCTACGTTATGCATTCCTTTAAAATTATCACGATTCTGAACAACTGTTAGTTTTGGCTATTCCCAAAACCAGAGTTGAGAACTGAAAGACATGTGCTCGCAATATTTTAGATTTCCTCACTTAACACTCTTCAAAGATGAGTAATATGAAAAACATCTCTTGAATGGGCCCTTGACTGGAACTGAATCATGCAGCAAGTATCATTTATTTTCAAATAAAAGCCTGCCTAGGAAATAGGGAGCAAAGTCAGTTGAAAGGATGCAATCAATAAAATGCAGTTTGATACCAGTTCAATTTCTCCATGAGTTTTTCTGACACAGAGCAAATAATGTAAGCTCATGTACAGGGGACACATATGATATGTGTTTGCTCGTCTGGGATTGGATTCCGATAAATGCAGTTCATGTGGCAGCAACTGTCTTCTGACATTGGTAACTGCAATAGGTGAAAATGTGCAGCACTCGAATGGAGACATTAGACCTCAGTATACCCAAGGCAAAGCAGTTTCCAAATTGTTCAAGATTATATCAGAAATATTACTGAAGGCTTACCACAATATTCAGAGTGAATGCAACCAGTACGAAAAGGAAGACACAGCATCTGATTAACTAAGCCGAAACGATCTCAGAAAACAGATAACATATCGCAGTAAGTAAAACTATTTCCAACTCTAGTAGTGTTTTGGAATTGATTTCGATATCGCAGCCTGAAAACATGCATTCTTTTCTGTTTCCAGGTGATTGCCGTCAGACAGATATTGCTGTCCATCTACTGAAACCTCCGTTCGAAGAGATTTGGACACAAAAGACAGCGACCATTGTGTGTGAAATCATTTACAGCAACTTAGAAAACATCAACGTTTTCTGGCAGGTGAATGGGGCTGAAAGAACAAAAGGAGTCAAGACAGAAAATCCTGTTTGGAACGGAAGTAAATTCACCATTTTGAGCAAACTTAAAGTCATTGCGTCAGAGTGGGACAGCGGTGCCGAATATGTTTGCTTGGTAGAAGACAGTGAATTACCAACACCAGAGAAAGCTTCTCTCAAGAAGAAAATTGGTAAGTCGGGATAGTACTGCAATAACAACAAAATAGAATTGATTTCGGAAGTCTGAATTGAAAAAAATATTTCGAAGAAACAGAGCAGGAATGGCAGAATCCATATAGAGAAAAATAGCGTGAACCTTTCCAGTCCAGTATGTATCTTCCTAAAAATAGTAATTTACGATATTTTGATATAAGCCTGACTCATAAACTAGTTCAATGGAAAAAGAAATCCTGTCAAACCATTAATGCATTACAGTAAATGGCCCCAAATCAGCAGCAGCAAGTGGCTCATTGGTTTTCACTGCTGCCTCAGGGAACAGGTTCAATTCCAACTCTGTGGAGAGGGTTCCCAAGTTGACGTGGGCTTCCATTGCGTGCTCCAGTTCTCGTCGACTATGTGCAAGTTAGATGGAATGGCAATGGGGTACGTGCTTTTGTCGGGAGTGGGTCTTGGAGGGATGCTCTTTGGCGTGTGGGTATGGACTTGTTGGGCCAAATGGCTTGTTAAAACGCTATGAGGAAATCATGGAAAGTCAATAGCCGTGGCTTCTTCTTTAATGAAAATGAGCGTGAAGATCTGTAAGTGGATGAATCATTTGCACCCCACGAATGGCAATCTTTACAAAATGTATGATTGGATCCAAGATTTAAACCAGCAAAGTAGGGGACATGAAATGCTGTAGCATTCAGAAATATTTGCAGTCTGACAGATACTAAATATTTTATAAACTATATGCATTACTAGCAATGAAATTCTAACACAGATGTAAGATGGTCTCAGCTAAACAAACATCACTCTCTTTGCAGACGACCAAATGCGTCCGCCTCAGGTTTATCTCCTGCAGCCATCGACAGACGAGATTGACGCTGAGAATTCAGCGACCCTTATGTGTCTCGTCACCAGCTTTTACCCAGCTGAGATCTACATTGGCTGGATGGCTAATGACACCCTTTTGGATAGCGGGTACCGAACCCAATTGGATAGCCAGGCGGGGAATGGTTCCAACTTCGTGACCAGCAGGTTGAGAGTCACAGCGGCGGAATGGAACAATGACATCACTTACTCCTGCTTAGTGGGGCACCCATCCCTCAGCCGGGAGTTAATCAGGAGTACAAATAAATCTCATGGTAAACCGACAGCTGTCAATGTTTCAGTCGTACTAAGCGATATTGTTAAAACCTGCACATAACTTGCAGTGATTGACTAACTGTTTTCCATAGATAGGTTCATGTTACTATGGTAATAACTGTTAGAGTAACTGTTTAAGCATTTTCAATTCATTGCACGCATCAGTCACATTTAAGATCAGTGATCACTTTTGTAAAAAAGAAAGCAGCCACTGTTCCAAATTACATCTGTTGGTAAAAGATAATTAAGCTTAGACTCTGAAATGTAAAGAAAGCATTGTCTTTTAATTCTGATCGTTCTGAAGATCGCTTGAAACGTTCCACCCCGCTACTGCAGGAAAAATACACCGTGTTTAAGTCTGTATGTGGCTCCGATGGTTGTAATAAATGCAGAATGGAAATACTTTGACTTACTTATTCTTGGTTTGCATGTATTGTACTTCCAGAAAGATGATTTTGACATTGATTGAAATGTGTGTGATACCCACTTGTGAGAAGTCAGCACTACAGCTTGTTTACACGTGCAGACCTTTAGAGCCACTCGGCTTCACTCTGAGTAAGCCACACTGATCCTCACCATTTTTGGCTGCACTCCTCCATCATGCAGAGCCAATGGGCAATTGCGTGGTTAAATAAAATGATTGAAGATATTGTGGTGTCAACTTGTTCAGTGTTGCGAATCAGTTCTCCAAATTGGTCTGACCTTCATGTAGCCAGTCTTGGAAAGCACTCTACGTCCAGTCGTGACGTCCAGTCATAGTCTGTCGTATTTGTGTTGCATTTTCACAAGGATCCCTGCTTGAGCCCTTACCCACAGCAGGCTACACGCATTCCATCACAGAGATCATGCTAGCAAGCTCAGACTCCATTTCGACACTGATATCACATAATTCTCTCTCACAACCGTCTATTTTTCCTCTGTCTGTCTATGTCTAATACATTCGCAGACATGACATAAAATCAAACAATGCTTAATCCACAATCATTGCCCTTTTGTCTGTCGACAACTCAGGTTCGTCACTCATTGGCATCATTCAGCTTTTGTCCATTTCCTGTGGTGACAGTTGTTTTCTTTTCTGACTTGAAATTCGACATAAATGGAATATTTAAGTCCATCAATCAACCCAAACGAAGACTGCCATTTTCTGGTTTGTGTGCTTTCACCAAAATCATATGATTCAAACTGACTGTTTCACCCATTCGTTGTCTGCTATATATCTTTCACTCTCTATAGTCTTAAATTTACACCAAACTGAATTACCAGGTATATGAATTCGTTGAATTTCCCATTTACCCAACACTACTGAACTTTTCAACCATGTCTATTAATACTTCCCGTGCAAAACGCATCCTCACTTATCAAAATAATATTCAGTGAGTCAAATTCGTGTTTGGATACCCTTGCATTCATTTAACCTGTCTTTGCATGTATTCCATAGAACATAGAACATAGAACAATACAGTGCAGAACAGGCCTTTCGGCCCTAAATGTTGCACCAACATGTGGACTTTTCTCATCTCGTCCCCATACACTATCCCCAAATCATCCATGAGCTTATCTAAGGATTGTTTAAATCTCCCTATTGTGGATGAGTTGACTACCTTAGCATGTAGGGAATTCCACGCCCTTACCACTCTCGTGTAAATAACTTGCCTCTGACATCAATCTTAAATCTATCACCCATTAATTTGAAGTTATAATACAGTTATAATTCTGATACAGTATGAAGAGTTTCACTCTTACAGCATCATTCCTGCGTCAGTGTAAGAATCGTTGCTTCGAACGTCACCCGTGAAGAAACTCCACACTAACCCTAAATATTAGCAGGCGAAATCAGAGTCCACCTTGAAACATCCATTTGAAGTATTATATGTGGATGCAAATCCATTATCAATCAGCTGATTCTATCGTTGGTGTAATAGAGTTATGTCATTTCCAACCTGTGCACCAAACAGACCATTTTCCATGTATCAGTCGGTCTCCCAGCATCTGTGGAGAGAAAGCATTATTATTTTGTTCACGTGACCTTCATTAAAACCAACGAGGAAGGGTCACTCGAAACGAAATGTTATCTCTGAGTTATCTCCACCGATGCTGACAGTTGGATTGGTATATAAATAGGAATGATTTATAAGGATATGGGTCAAGTGCTGGCAGGCCGGTCTAGATTGGGTTGGGATATCTGGTTGGCATGGACGGGTTGAACCGGAGGGTCGGTTTCCATGCTGTACATCTCTATGACTCTATGACTGTATGTCCTGAGTCTTTTGAGCAATTTTTACTTTAGTTTATGATTTGCAAGATCAACAGATTTTTTTTTACTTTTTTATTTAAAGTGTCATGGCTGAAATAGTGCACACAATAAGCTGAAAACAATGCAGCAATCTGGAGAGTTGGTTGGCAGGCTTGTGTCTAGATTCAACTGCATCTCTGATGCCTCTTCTCCCCCCAAAAAACTAAATTTTGACATGGGAGGAAAAACTGTTGAGCAAAGCATTTGAAACATTCCGAATCTGCAAGGCACAAATTTCACATTGGCTATTCTGATTCGAAGTTTTTCGTGAGGTTATGTGTTCTGAATAGTTTATGAGGGAAGAATGCAAAGGATTGTGGTTCTGAAATGTATACATGACCACGAAAGCCTACGCCATTGGTCAGGTGTTAGATAGCACGCTCAGGTCACCTGCTTTGGTAGACATACATGTCTGAACAGCTGGTCATGAATGTGATGAAATGTATTGACATTCAGCAGATTTCGCAGTTTCAGGACATGAAATACTTATTCTCAGTCGATTGTATCTCCGCATGTGATACTCTGCTTTGCTTTTCGATGTGACAAAACTCCATGTTGAAAGGCATATCTGTGCGTGGATAGATCTGTTCAACGTGATGTGACAACTGTTCGTGCTGGATTGGTGATTGGAGAGTTCATTTTCAATTGTCTGTTCTGTGTATCTGTACATGAGGCTGTCTCTGAGTGGGAAAATTTCGAAACAAGTTTTGCTTTTGATGACTTTCCCCGTGGTAGGCAATTACACAAAATATTGAGGCATGGGATTGAGTGTGCTTTCACGGTTTGGATCAAAAATTGGCGAGCTGAAAGAAGAAGGTGGTGCTTGATAGGAAATATTCTTCGTGGAGTTCAGTTACTAGTGGTGTACTGCAAGGATATGTTTGGGGTCCACTACTGTTTGTTATTCTTATAAATAACCTAGGTGCAGTATAGAAGGATGGCTCAGGAAATTTGTGGCTGACACTAAGGTCGGTAGATTTGTGGATTGTGCCAAAGGATCTTGTGGATTACAGAGAGACAGAGATAAACTGTAGAGCTATGCTCAGATGCGACAAATGGAGTTGAATGCGGAAAGGTGTGATGTAATTGACTTTGGAAAGAATAGCAGGAATAAAGAGCACTGGGCTAATAGTAAGATTCTTGGTTGTGGAGAGGAACAGAGAGATCTCAGTGTCCATGTACACAGATGCTTGAAAGTTGCCTCCCATGTTGATAGGGTTGTTAATAAGACATACAGTGTGTTAGCTTTATTTGTTAGAGGGATTGAGTTTCGGAGTCATACGGTCATGCTGCAGCTTTGCAAAACTCTGGTGTGGCCGCACTTGGAGTATTTTGTACAGTTCTAGTCACCGCATTATAGGAAGGATGAGGAAGATTTGGGAAGGGTTCAGACGATATTTACTCTGACTTTGCCCGGTATGAAAATAAGACCTTATGAGCAAAGTCTGACCGACTTGAGGGTGTTTTCAAGAGAGAGAAGAAGGTTGGAGGTGACTTAATTGATACATACAAGATAATCAGATAGTTAGATAAGGTGGACAGTGAGATCATTTTACCTCGGATAGCAATGGCTCACTCGAGAGGACATAGCTTTAAATTGCAGAATGATAGTTTCTGGACACTTGTCTGAGGTAGTTGCTTTACTCAAAAAATAATAGGGGATTGAACGCACTGCCTGCAAGAATAGCAGACTCGCCAACTTAATGACACTTAAATGGTCATTGGCTCGGCATATGGACGAGAATTGAATAATGTTGTTTAAATATACTTCCGATTGATTTCACAGGTCGGTGCTACATCGATGGCCTTGTACTGCACTATAATCTTCTATGTTCTGTGTTCTTTGTGGGATCTGGTTCTGCAGTGGCTGCTTTGTTGTATATTAGAAATACCGTGCTGTATACTGTCCAGCTATTCCGTGCTGGTGGGGGTGCAGGTAACCACAGTAGATTCCTCAGGTCATGTAATGGGGTATCTATCCATGTCGGAAACTACTGACATGCTGCTACTAACAAGAATCTGTACATGTACAATCTTGCGTAACATGATGACAATACAAACGGCGAAGCTTTTTATGTGGTATCTGTTCATGCTAAAAAAGACACTCATTTACTGGGGGTTCCGTGACATTACGTTTTGGTTAGTTGTTGAATTATGAAAGCCACCATTCTATGTCAGGTATTTGAAGCATACGGTTTGGATGGACAGAACTGAAACAAAGTTTGGGAATTGCCTTCTATCTATTTCTCAATTTTGCAGTCGAGATCCGCTGTGCCATCGTAACCCGTCACTTTCATTGTTCTCTCCTCAGTAATTCGATAGCAACTCACCCAACTCCACTGAAGTCTTGTTATCAATTGCATATGCGTAAACTAAACTGATTTGCTTTTGGGATGCGACAGATGCCAGTTGCAGCTGTTGCTGAGAACACACAGCAGATCAGTTCAAACCGAAATGGCATTGACAGACTAAAGCACTGGACGTGAGCTTTGAATACATTCTGTGAAGCAGTTTATTTTGTGACAAGTAAGGACACTTCTGCGATCACGATTGTTTTGGATGAAATGTCCAAATGCCTGAATACATTATGAACACTAATTTCTTCACATTAACTATACTGGTGTGAATTCAAGATTTCTTGATGACAGACATTATATTGTTATGAATTAAGGTTTCATTAATTTGAAGAACACATTGCATCAGTTGAAATGGAATGCCTAAACTATCTTTCTATTGTTGGACGATTATATCAAGTGATGCAGTGTAAGAAACAACATTTGTGCACTCATTATTCCTAAGCTGCTTCAATGATTATGAGGATACCATACAAGATTTCCAGCATTGTCAGTGGCAATTAACTACGTGGGTCGTGATAAGAAAGCAAGGAGGCTCCAAACTGATATGGACAGTCTGATGCCTGGGCAAGAAGAGATCAGATGGATTATTTTGTAGATTAATAACAAGTTTATCCTCTTTTTCATAACGGCCTTCAATGAGGAGTATCTCTGAAAAGCCAGGAGAATGGGAAATGTTCATGCTAAAAGGGAATTGTGAGTCTGACTATATTAGTTATTGAAATCTAACAAATGCAAGAAAGAGATGGAATGCTGAGAGGGTTGGTGTAAAGACAACAATCAATAAAACGAAGGAGTCGAGCATTGCCTTGTGGAAGTGAAGCTGATGGCATGCCCTTGTCTGCATCAATAGTGCGGAGATGAGGTTCGTCCACAGTGTCAAGGTTCTGGAAGTGATTCCGACCAACAACCTGTCTGGTCTATCCATGTCGTCTCAATGTTCAAGGGAACAAAAGAGCATCTCTACTTCCTCAGGAGGCTGAAGGAATTTTGACATGTCCACAACCACTCTTAAAAATTTTCACAGATGCACCATCGACAACCTTCTCTGTGCATGCATCATAGTGCGATTTGGTAACAGCTTCTCCCATTACCACAAGAAACTGCAAGAGTCATGAATACAGCCCCGTCCATAACATAACCCAGCCTTCCAGCATTGAAGACGTGTTGATTTTCCATTGTCTTGGGAAACCAACCAATTGAATCAAAAACCGCTTTCACTCCTGCTACGTTTTCTTCCAGCCTCTTCACTCAGAGAGAAGATATAAAAGTTTGTGCACATGAGCAAATAGATTCAAAAAAGCTTCTTCCCTGCTCTATTAGATTCCTGAATGGAACTTTCAAATATTATATTTCATGTTGATCTCGCTCTGTTCCTCTTATCTGCAGATGTAAATTTTTATATTCGCTCTGTCCGAGGACCCTATATACTTTGTTTGGTATGATCTGCCTGCAGTGCACCTATGTATGTGTCAATAATAATTCCAATCAAATCAAATTTGTTAGAAAGCAATGAACAGCAACTATTTTAAGGAGTTCAAACGAAGTAAATTTGAATGCGAATGCACGTATTGCTTCATATTTGTAGTATTGCTAAGATTGCACCGAGACATAGTGCAAAATCTGTTAACTTCACTTAAATTAGGCTGCAACTTCCTTTCAAATGAATTGTGATGGACATCCAGATGACAAATTTGTGAGATTGACGGACCAACCTATGAAACAACTTTGAAGAAATAGCACTAATAGTTTGAGCTAATCAAATAATCAGAGATTGACCGAGCATGTACATGACAGTGTACAGTTGGTGTTTGATGTTAATGACATTAGTGGCAATGTGGATGTATGGAAAAATTACTCGAGGTAGGCGATCCAATACTGTCGAGAATGGTGAATCAGTATCAAGGGGTGGGGCAGACTGCTCCATGCTTCCATATTCCTGTCATCTCAACAGCAGAAAGCTACAGAATCGAAGATAATTAAAACAAAAAGGAGAGTAGCAAATCAACGAGAGAATGAATAAAATGATGGAAATGTTAAGGCATTCCTAAGTATGTTTTCATTGAGCTATGTCGGGTAAGAAGGTGAATAATGAAAGCATTGGGGAGAACAGGACTGGCCATTGTAACTGTTTCTGAGAGAATTCTTTGTCTTCACTAAGGAGGGGATTAATGCAAAGAGTGTAATTGAAAAAAGATTCCAGTCAAATTTTAGATTAAATATTTATGAGAATGAAAGTATTGTAGAGTGAAAACACCTGGAAAGTGCATATATATTTCGTGGTAAAAGGAACCCAGTGAGGAAATAATAGATGCTCAAAGGATCATTTGCCAATTCTCACGAAATGTATGTGATGTAGCAGATAATTATAATTGTAAGTCTACAACTATTCCAGCCTCGAAAATGTCTTGATAGTCGACCAGAAAGTTAAAGGCCAGTCAGTCTGTACTCCATGGAGGACTCGTTACGATAACCAATTATAAAAGGTCAGGTGGAATGGTACTAAGAAAGAGATGGACTAATCTTGGGAAGTCAGAATGAATTTGTGAAGTGAACATCGTGTGTTATCAAGTTCAGCGATTTTTTTTGGTGCAATGGCATCAAAGAGACTCTTAGGGACAGTATTTCGGTAATGTCCAAATGGATATAGTGAGGCATTTGCCGAGGTCCAACGTAGAAGACTTGTCAGAAAAATAAAGCCCATGAAATACAAGAGAGTGCCAAGTTGGATTAAAAAATTGCGTCACCGACAGGAAGCAATGTTTAACACTGCAGAATGTGTTCCTTTGTTTTTGACCATCTCCAGTGTTGTATGACACGACTTAGTGTTTTATCGTTCGGCATTTGAGGTGAACATTCATGATTTATATTTTAATGTGAAAGTTTTGATTTGGATTTCGTTGATGATACAGAGGCAGTGGCATCGATTATATTAATGATAATGGCCGTCAAATGCAGCTTTATATTACTGGTTCAGTTCTGCCAGTGAAATATGATAATTTGAATTCAGTCTGTAAGTGGGAATATATGAAGTGAAGAGGATGTCAGAAACTTTGCAGCATACGTCCACCGGTCCATGATTGCTGAAGAACAGGTGACGAAATGTGTTAAAAAAAGGCATGTGTGAACCAATGAGATGTTTTCCTGCTTTTGATGAAATGTTGAACACTAAATGTATTCAATGCGGCAGTTTTGTGTTGAGTCCAGGTCACCACGTTCGTGGGAAGGCAAAATTGTTCAGGATAGGGGACAAGTTGTACAAGAATGCTGTGAGAAATTTTAAATGGATGTACCATAGTTGTTTTCCTCCTAAGACAGGCGGCAGAGTTCTAACTAAATTGAACAGTACAAAATAATGAGGGTTTTATGTAGTATGGGCAGCGAAGTCATGTTATTATTGCAGGGAAGCCATAGGGAAATACATTAGTGTATTATACACAAGTAAAGTTTTTTTTTTCAGTCACATTCTGTAATTAGAACAAAATAACTGATCGTCGTTTAAACAGAGGGTACCTCTAAGGACGACATGGGAAGTAAGGGAGAGAAAAGCATTTCCACCCGATACTGGGGGCTGTCTGTGATTTGCTTCCTGGTTTGATGGTTGAGACAGAAATCCTCAAGTTATTTGGAAGCAGTTTGGATGTGAAGCTGGGGCGTTGTGTCCTTCAGTAATGTTGTATGGTTCTATAGTTCTGCAAAGTTTCATTCATAACGTGATCGCTAACTTGATCTCTTCAAATCTGCCAATGGAACTTTATTTGTGGGAGCTATTTTGAACTTAGAATGATTCATTTTGGATCAAGTTATCAGTCACTTGGAGAAACGTGCATTAATTACAGAAATGAAGCCATGATTCAAAACAGGAAAAAAAAAGGAGTTCAAATAATTGATTGGTATTTTGACGAGGTCACGAAGTGTTATATTTTGAAATGCTGACATGAAATTGCAGAGGAAGAGAATCAATACTTTTCGACAATTGTAAAGTCACAGAATACAAAGACAATTGTAAAAGATGACAGGAAGTAATATAATTGCCAAATGAGGTGGAGTATCTATGTGCTTCCGAATTGAGAAAACATTTATAGTGATCTGTACTGAATAGACCACTGGTTAAATCTTTCTATGAGAACTGGCGTTCTCTTCCACGTCCCCAGTTGTTGCCTATTTCACATAATCTTTAATACCTAATTAGCATTTGATTCCACTTTATGCCTGTGAAAGTTCTGCACCGAGTGATGTCAAGTGTAATTATTTTGGATGGATTTTGTTTAATTGTTGTTGGTATCAAGAGGCAAGATATTAGTTGGTGGTCACCAGATGCTGTTGTCATCCTCACTTTTTTCTCCGAACGCGAAAAGCACAATTGTATGGGATATTAATTCATTTTAAGATCCATAGATGCACAGATTCATAACAGCACAGAAAAGACCCTTTGCTCCATCGTGTCTCCTCCAACATGCACTAAACGTGCACTAATTGCAATTTCCTGCACTTGTCCCACATCCTTGAATATTGTGATAGTTGAAGTACTTTTCCATTTCTTCAAAGTTTGCAAGGTTTCCAGTCAAGGGGAAAAGTTGCTGGCAGTTCACAACAAGGGAAACGTGCAGACCTTCTACAGGGATATCAGGAATGCAAGAATGACTGGATTAAGATTAGGCCAATCAAAGATGGTTTTGGAAAGTTGTGTGTGGAAACTGAGGACATAACTGAAGCGCTTAATGAATACTTTTCGTCAGTCTTCATTATGGAAAAGGGAAATGTTTGTGAGAATGCAGAGATGCAGACTACAAGAATTGATGGGATTATGCTAGACAAAGTGGAGGTTTTAGCAATTTTGGAAGATCTGAAAATAGTTAAGACCCCATGGCTAGGTGGGGTTTATCCTCGAATTCTCGGGTAAGCCAGTGAACAGGTTGCAGACCCTTTTGCTTTGATCATTATGTCACCATTCCTGACAAGAGTAGTGCCAGAAAACTGGATGATAACAGATATTGTTCCTTTGTTTTAGAAGGAGAGTCGGGACAACCCTGATAGTTATAGGCCCGTGAGCTTTACAGTGGGTTATAAGAGATACGATATATGATCATCTGGAAAGGAATGATTTGATTATGGATAGTCCACATGGTTTTGCGAACTGTGGGTCGTGTCTCACTAACCTTATTGAGTTCTTCGAGAAGGTGACAAAGCAGGTGGATGAAGGTCAAGAGGTTGCTGTGACGTATTTGGACTTCAGTAAGGCGTTTGATAGGATTCCACGTGGTAGTCTCTTGTACAAAATATGGAGTTTCGGGATTGAAGGTGATTTAACAGTTTGGATCAGAAATCGGCTAGCTTAAAGAACATAGAGGATGGTGTTCGATGGGAAAAGTTCATCCTGGTTCTTGGTTATCAGTGGCATGCAGCAAGGGTCTGGTCTGGGGGCACTGCTGTTTGTCATTTTGATAAATAATCTAGATGTGAGCGTTAAAGGATGAGTTCGTAAATTTGCAGATGACACTACGGTAGGCAGAGTTGTGGTCAGTGCCAAAGAATGGTGTGGGCTACAGAGGGACACAGTTAAGTTTCAGAGCTGGGCTGAGACGTGGGAAATGGAGATTAATGTGGAAAAAGTGTGAGGTGGTTTACTTCAAAGAAGTAATGGGTAAGCAAAGTCCTGGGCTTGAGGTAAAATGTTTGGCAGGGTAGATGAACAGAGAGATCTCGGTTTCCAGGTGCATTAATCCCTGAAAAATACCACCCAGTTTGATAGGGTTGTTAAGAGGCATATGGTGTATTCACGTTTATCGGTAGGGGGATTGAGTTTCATAGCCAAAAGATCATGCTTCAGCTGTCCAAGATACTGGTAAGGCCACACCTGGAATATTGCATGCAGTTCTGGTCACTGCACTATCAGAAGGATGTTGAAGCTTTGGAAAGGGTTCAACGGACATTTTCCATGATGTTGCCTGGTATGGAAAGAAGGTCTTTTGAAGAAAGGCTGAGGGAACTGAGGCTGTTTCCGTGGGAGAGAAGAAAGTTGAGAGTGACTGAATCAAAATGGATCAGATCATAACATGGTTTGATAGGGTGGGCAGTGAGAGCCTTTTTCCTCGGATGGTGATGGCTAACATGAGGGGACTGAGCTTAAACAGAGGGCTGTTAGATTTAGAACAGATATTCGGGGTAGTTTCTTCACTCAGAGATGACTAGGGGCGTGAAATACTCTGCCTGCAGTAGTAGACTCGTTGAAGTTAAGAGCATTTAAATGGACATTGGGAATACGTATAGATAATACTGTAATAGTGTAGGTTAGAAGGGCATCAGTTTATTTTCACAGGTCGGTAAAGCATTGAGGCCCGAAGGGTCTGAACTGCTCTGTAACGTTCTGTGTTCGATGTTCTATGTTACTTCGCCAATCTGTGCATTCCAAATTCTCTCGACGTGTTGAATGACACTCTGAACCTCATGCCCCTGTCGTGATTGACTCCTCAACCAAAGTGGGGGCAGGTGTTCTCTATTAAAACTTTCCATACCTATCGTAATCGTGTACACGTAAATCATTACCCCTTCTGTCTACTCTGTTTTGAAGAAAATGATCCAAACCCTATCTAGGGTCATAAGATAGCTCAATTTCTCCGTCCCAGGCAACATCCTGGTGAACCTTCCCTCTCTCACCTCTGATCCTATCTCATCCTTCCTGCCATGACAAGACCAAAACTGGACATCGTACTCCAAACCTGGCCTTACTAATGTTTTGTACAAGTCCAAAATTACTTTTTAATGCGCTATGGCACGACAGATGAAAACAAGTGTGCCCTAACACTACTTCATCTTGTTTCTGCTTCCAAAGCATATTACCTTGCACTTACCAGGGTTAATTATCATCTGTCTTAGGTCTCCAATCACCCAATAGGATTTTGACTATTTACCACTCTTCCAAATGTGGTATCTTCTGCAAGTTTGCTTCATGTTCCTCCTTCCCCCACATTCTTATCTGAATTTTTGTGTATCTAACGAACAATAAGTTTTCTTAAACTGCTCCGAGTGGTGTACCGTTTCACACAAGGCTCCAGTGATCCAAACAGCCTTCTAGCATTGTCTTTGGGTTCGATTACAGAGCTCGCTTCTGATCTGGTGTGAAAGCTTTCGCTCAGGTCCATGTGCTTTAACTGTCTCAAATAATGTACAGTAAGAGGTCTTCCAAAAGCTTTTATGCAATCCATATATAAACTACATCAACTGATCTCCTTTGTCCACACATTTTATTGTATTTTCAAAAATTTCCAACAAATTTGCTATTCATGACATCCCTCTGGGAAAGCCATGTTTATTATTCTCTGCCCTCTATTGCCTGGTCTCACAACTAAATACTCTACTCTGTCATGGAAGTCCCATGGTAGAACATTAATTCCTTTACTGAAGTTTACTCAGTCTGACAACGAATGTATCAAATATCACACAATTGCCAGTGCCTTGATATTACAGAAAATTTACTGGGATTTTTTTTGTCGACGTGACTAATTTTTCAAAAAAAATTCTCCACTAATTGTAGGTATCCCTGAAATAAAAGAGGACCCGGTAGACTATGACATCGAAGAAAACGAACAAGAAAATTTCAATGGAGATGCCAACAGTTCATTATCCATTATGACGTTTGTTGTCCTGTTTATTCTCAGTACGCTGTACAGCACATTTGTAACTGTGCTTAAGGTAAGAACACATTTTAATAGCTGTGTTACATTCGGCTTTCATAGATGAAATCAAGCTCTTCTGCACAGAATAATGCAGAGGTATTCCTCAAAAAAAATCATTTATCCTCTTCAAATTGATCTAGAGTGATTAACAGCCGTCTTGAATAAACGTCCTCATGGGATGATTGCACAGAGGAATGCAAACACACATTTTTTTAAAAATGCGGGATTTAGGAACCAAAATATGTAAGTCATTGAAATAATGCTTCACTTGTAGTGTCAGCTCATAAAAGGGTAGAAAACTTTATTTTCAAAAAAGGGAGTTCATACTTGGTTGTAATAAGCTAGACACGGTGAAATATATTGAGACTCGAGAGTATAAAGGTTAAAAAAAGATGGAAAAATTTCAGCACAAATTGTTTCAAATAGTTCTGCATCTCCATGAAGGAATGAGGAAAATATTACTGAATGAATCAGATTAACTAGTGACAGATCAGAGAGAATTTATAGAAAAAGCATTGGTATGAGAGGCGACTTTATTTGTAACATGCAGGATTCTTCCAAACTTTTACAGGATAGGTGCAGAAATATTTTTTATAAATATATTATAAAACCAGATTCTAGTCCACCAGTTGCATTTGGAAGCACGGGTTTTCAGAGCGCTGATCCTGTGAAGTGTGATTTTTAACTTTATCCACCCCAGTCCAATACCAAATCCTCGACATCATGCAGAAAGATTGTTTGACTTGGTGGTGGATTAATACAGGCACAGAAGACACAAAAGGAATTTCTACGGAGTTGTGCGGATCTAACTTTTCAAATCCCACGTTCCAGCATTTGAGTTGTATGTTAGAATTCTTGAAGTGTTCATCCACGTCAACATGTAAATATTATAACGTATTTTCTTACATCTACTACCCTCCGAGGCATTGCTCTGCAGATGCCCACTACCGTCTGGCTGAACAAATACTTCATAAAATTCATTCTAATACACCTACCCATCAGCTTCAATTTGTTCCTTCCTAACTGAATGAAACAACACTCTCTCATCTACCCTGTCCATGCCGCTTGTAGTCATATACATCTCAATCACGTTCCCCTATCTCTTTCCTCTGTTGTAAAGAAAACAACCTGGATGAACAAAGTATCTGTTAATAGTTAGAGCTTAATATTCTACAAACTCCCGCCACTTAAAAAAAAATTCCTTGGTGTCGTGTTGTAAACAGAACTACACACAGTAATCCAGCTGTGGAAAAACCAAACTTTTGCAAAACTCCAACATCACCGTCCTGATCTCACATCTCTGAAATACGTACTGATAAAGGCAAGGGTCCAGAATGTATTCTTAAAAAAAGGCACTCGGCATCCACACAATTTTGAGTGGGCGACCTCAACATCTCCAGCATCTTTTATCAGAGGAAATGGTTCATCACATCACTCCCTGTTATGTTAGCACTAATTAATACTGTTACCAAGCATACTCTGCGACCATCATCATCAATATCACCATTAGATCATGATGATTGAGTTACCAGTTCAATACATAGTTTTGATGGATCTCAAGATTTATCCTGTTGCACTGCATTTCGCTCAGAACTAATTTCAGCCACCTTGTGTAATTCACCTTAATAGAAATTCACCACGATCACTGCAGACACGACATCGTTTGATTGACTCTGCATTATGCAGAATCTGCCACCAATATATCCTTCTTGCCATATGTCCTCTGCAGCCAAATGCAAAGTTAAAAATTCGGTGTGACTACAACAGGATGCCCCACTCATTGTTTCCCACACATATCCTTGAATTAGGAATCTGTAATCTATTAATGAAAAACAAACAAATACAGAAGCTCTGAAGAAAGTTCACTGCACCTGCAGCATTAAATCTGGTTTCACTGTACAGATGCTGCCGGAGGTTTTCCATCAATTTCAACATTTGTTTTGATTTCCAGTATCCACAGATCTTTAGCTTTTTGATTAATGATAATGCTTTGTCTGAGAGAAAAAAATCCTGCATGACAATTGGTTGCCTTGCAAACAGGTGAAAGCCGCATTTCACGGGGCACCCGATTGAAATAGAGAAGAAGATTCATAGATTTTGTTTTGAGATTTTCAAGGAGTAGTCAACGGCCATATTATAATTTTATGTTTTAATCTCTTGTGCTTAAATAACACACACAGACAGAGGGTGCCGTCAGTTCATTCTTCCAGCTTTGCTAGAGCATTGAATACTGTTTCTCCTGGAATTTCCCACTCTAACTTTAGAAACTTGATTCTCAGCAGATTGCCGATATATGCTGCAGAGTGCACTTTTACATTTTGTCCTTAAATGGCATTGGAAACACGTAATTGTCCCAGCGTTACTGCACCAGCGATCACTTTGTCAACTGCAAACTCAGTTTACAGTGAGGCTGTTCCAAGTTGCAAGCAGAATGATGGAGTCGAGAGAAAATTAATTCAATTAATTTATTAACAGGAACTCAGAATTTGTTGATGTTTTGTAATGAAATTTGAACTGTCTTCGCCAACTGTAAACAACCTTACATTTGCCCAAAAGAGAGAAAATGCTGGAAAATCTCAGCAAATTTGGCAGCATCTGGAAGGAGAGAAAAGAGCTGATGTTTCGGGTCTAAAAGATCCTTTGTGAAAACTAAAGAAAGGGAGAAATAAGGAGGTATTTATACTAGGATGAGAGAAGGTGCCATTTATACATGGCTCCAGAAGCAAAGGTAGCAGTAAAGAGGTGATAATGACAGTACAGAGAGAGGTTATAGGTTTATTAGAAGCTGAAGCTTCGATGTGACAAAATATGTGGGGGATTGGTTGGGGGAAGGGGGCGAGATGGAGGGCGGGAATTGGTGAAGCAGAGGCAAAATGGGAAAGGAGGGGAAGGGTAGCAAAGGGGGAGCAGGAGAGGTAAAAGGTGATGAAAGAGTGGGGAGCGAGAGAAAGACAGACAATTAAAAAATAAGAGGCACAGAACAGTGAAAAAATAGAAAATCAAGATAAATGAAACAAATGAAATGAAATTAAGGAGCAAAATGAAAACAGAGGGGTCGAGATGGGGTAATCATCTGATGTTGAATTCAGTGTTGAGACCGGCAGGCTGTGATGTGCCTAGTCGGAAGATGAGCTGTTGTTCCTTCAGTTTGCATTGTGCTTCACTGGAACATTGCAGCAGGCCAAGGAAAGACATGTGGGTATGGGAGCAAGATTATGTGTTAAAGTGGCAAGCCACGGGAAGATCCGGGAACTGATTGCGTACAGATATGGCTCCATAAGCAAAGGTAGCAATAAAGAGGTGATAATGACTGTGTAAATACCTCTCTATTTCTCCTTTTTTTTTAGCTTCGAGAAAGGGTCAGTTCGGCTCGAAACGTCAGCTTTCTCTCCTTACAGATGCTGCCAGACTTGTTGGGAATGTGTAGTATTTTCTCTTTTTTGGTTTCAGATTTCAGCATCCGCAGTAATTTGCTGTTTTCTTACATTTTCCCACGCGAGCCGTGATCTAACTTTATTTCGTTTGATTTGGTAAATTGCCAGAGAATTTCTCTGCGCAATATTTGCTATGCTACTGAACTTAATCTCCTCTACTAAACATGAATCTATGCTTCATTTATTTTTCTTCCAAGTCCAAATTTCTCTTTGTACATTGCATACTTGAAGAAACGTCTAACCAGAGTTGAGGTTACCTGGTCATGGAGTTTTTTCAACCCTTTCCAGATCACAACACATACCACTCGATTTCATAATGATAGTCTGCGATTTGTCTTTTGTGTATGCTTCAGAATGTTAAACGTTTTTATAGATTTTCCTCTCGTAATTATTGGACTTTTGCTCTCTGCAGGTGAACTGACCATCACTGCTGAAAACAATTACTTCTGATTTCATTGAAAGCTTGTGTGTGAAGCTCCATCGGTTGCTGATTAGAAATGGCATTGAATTGATTTTTGCTCTCAATCATATCGGCCCTTCCACGGTATCACTTCAACGTGTATTCTTATGTGATCTCAACTCAGGAATGAGAACTACTTGTATATTTTTGTCATTAACGTTTGCCTTCACGCTTTCTTTTTCAAGTGTTGGTGTTAAAGAAATTTCATGAAACTGCTACAAGCTAAGGAAATCACTCTTCGCCATTTAAATAAGCTGAAGACGAATCTTTCAAAATTGCCAATTGTTGGCAATATTTTGAAAAAAATTGAAGTGTATCCTATGCTACTCCCCTGCTAGACATGTGTTCAATACATCTTTGAGAAAGGTAACCAGAGAAACCTACCAAACAGGCATGCAATCAAGTATAGAATTCTTACCCAAGAGCATTAGATAGATAAAAGCCTATTAATTTGACAGAATGTCAAGTCATTACTATAGAAGACATAGGAAATGCATTTTCCAAGACTTGGAAACAAATCTACAAGCATGAATATTTTTCTCCTCACTGTTGTTATTAATTATCTGACATTTCCTCTGCTCAGCATTTTTACTTGTGATAAGTGATAAGGCTATCAATGCTGAGTTTGAGCAATTGCTTCGTTTGCTAGAACCAGCAGAGGGACCGATTGAGACTATCTTCAGGATATTTCGAGATACAGAGCCCTGTGAACACTTAATACAAATTCCTGAGTGTAGCATACAATTTGATTCCTCCTTGAAAAAGTCGCAGGATTTCACATTCTCGTAGAAATTCAATGGACGTTGTACCCTGCCATTACTATCCGTAAAACCACATATGTGGAAATGTGTTCAAGTATAATTGCTTATTTCAAACAATGGTTACGAATTCCCAGAAACATTGTTGTTATGAGACAATAGGTGCACTAAAGCAAGTTCATGAAGTGTTATTTTCAAACAGGGTTCAAATGACTCATTGTCTCTCTCTACTAACAAAAACAAAAGAAGTCTAATTGGCACCAGATACTGTGTAACATCACAGTTAATAATTAAATGACCTACTTCTGTGCTGTTTATTTTGCTGCAAACTTTCCAAGTTGCAATGGAAGTGATTAAATGTAAGAGAATACATTTAGTTTGAGTGGATCAGAGATTCATTCTTGAAATTAATGAGCCATTCACACCCTTGTAAGCTCTTCTGCTTGGTCAGTACCTTCATCCTATTCCCACATGTGTTTTCAAGCCTTTGAGTTAATTTTATTGACAAGACTGCAATTCTTATGATTTTCAAAATAAATGAAGTGTCAGAAACAGGTGAAACTTGCAATCATTTGTGCAAACTGTAGAAATGTAATGTTGCCTACAATTTACATCAGTGTTGTAATATAATTTAGTTATTGACTTCCTATTCTGTCCAGGCAGTGGCGTGAAATGTACTTGCTATTATCTACTCCATATTGCCAATCATTTATATGTTGTAGAAATTCTGACCTTCAATCTAACATGTTTTCAAAATGTAATGTTATTCAGTTCGTTCCACTCATTACGTCAGTATTCACATATTTTGCCTCATAAATGATTTTCCGTTTGCAAATAAAATCAGTTTTTAATTAAGCAACCGATGTACAGAGCTTTATTCATTTACTTTCAAAGTTTGCTGGCCGTAACAATCGTCAGATTGAATTGAAACTCAGTCCTGTCAAGTTTGAAGCATTGACACGATCAAACCTTATTGCCCATCCACAAACTCTCCTTGCGAGATCATACTTTTTTATCTGCTACAATCTCTGTTACATCGGGGACTGCAAAAGCATGTGAGGATGTTAACTGAATTGAAGGGGTATTGGCAGGCACTGTTTGATCCCATGCAATGTATATCCTTGTATTTATGCAGAGTAGAGCGACAAGTTTTGATAATTATCATGCAACAAAGATGAGGGATAAAACGTCACTGAATTACTGCCACAGATATTAGTCATCAACGGAATCTAGTCTTCAGTTCAAAATTCTTCCTGAAAGATGTAAGAATTACATCTATCTGTAATGAATCAGAAACGCTATTCAGTAATGAATGAATCAATTATTGAAGACTAATCAGCAGATCTTGATACCTTGGCCCTGGAAATTACTACCCAAGATCCATAAACCTGACTACCCTGGCTGCCCGATCATCTCAGTTTCCTCCTGTCCAACTGAACTCATCTCCACATACTTGCTTACTGTCCTGTTCCTCCGGTCCAGGAACTCCCCACATATATTCAGAGACCATCCACGCCTTCCAACCCCTCCAATACGTTCGCTTCCCTAGTCCCTGAAGCCTCATTTACACCATGCTCGTCCATACGGACAATAGAACTCCATCTGCCATGACGAAGGCCTCCAAGCCATACGTTTCTTCCTCGACAGCTATCTCCACGAGTGGCCTTCCACGAACATTCTCATTCATTTGGATGAACTGACCCTCACCGTGAATAATTTCTTCTTTGAATCCTCCCACTTTCTCCAGACAAATGGATAGTCATGGGCACCCGCATGGGCCACAGCAATGCATGTCTCTTTGTCGGTTATGTTCTACAGTTTCACTGCTTCCATTTTCCACCTTTTCCTCCCCTACATTAATGAGTGTATCAGCACCACCTCGAGCTCTCACGACGAGGTTGAACAGTTTGTCAACTCCACAGACACATTTCGCCCTGGCCTGAATTTCACCTGGATCATCTCAGACGCCTCCCCCCCTCCAATTGCAGGACTTCTGCATCTCCATTAACGGTGACTGACTCAACATTGACATCACCTACAAACCTATCGACTCCCACTGCTCCCTGGTCTAAACCACCTCCCACTTCGCCTGCTGTAAAATCCTGAACACTTATTCCCACTTGCTCCGCCTCTGCTGCATCTGCTCCCACGGGAACCAGTTCCACCAGAGAACAAACCAGATCGCCTTCGTTTTTGAAGACAACAACTTTCCCTTCCATGTGAGTGAAGATTCCCTCCAACCCATCTCATCCATTTCTCGGACCTCTCGACTACCCCAACCTTCCAACTGCAACAAAGACAGATATCCCACGGTCTTGACGATCAGCCCCACCAACCTCTGTATACATCTCATCATTCTCCTGCATTTCCATCACGAACAAATGAACCCCACCAACAGAGATAAATGTCCTCCCCACCCCATCCACTTTCCAGAAAGACCGTTCCCTCTGCAACTCCCTTGTAAATTCCACGCCACCTCCAAAACACCTTCCTCTCCCAGCACCTTCCCGTGCCAACACAGGAATTGCAAAACTCGCACCTACACCTAGCCCTTCCCCTCCGTCCAACGCTCCAAAGGAGCCTTCCACATTCATCAGAGATTTACCTGCATTTCTACACATGTCGTTTACTCTGTCTGTTGCTCCCGATTTTGTCTCCTCGACACTGGAAAGATAGGAGGCCTACTTGCACAGCACTTCAGATAACATCTCCTGGACACCGAAAGCAATCAACACCACTGCCCCACGGCCAAACACACCGACTCCCACTCCCACTCCACCAAGGACATTCAGGTCCTGCACCTCGTCCATTGCCACTCTTAAGCACCCGACGCATGGAGGAAGAATGCCTCATCTTCTGTCTTGGGACCCTACAACAACACGGCATCAATGTGGATTTTACCAGTTTCCTCATTTCCCCTCCCCCACCTTATCCCTGTTGCAAACTTCCAAATCAGCAGTACGCTCATAACTGGTCTGATCTGTCTGCCTCCTCTCTGACCTATCACCATTACCCCCATGTTCGTCTATCTATCACACTCTTGCCTACAGTTCGCCCAGCCCACCTCCCTCCCATCTATCCCTCCACCCCATCGGCTCACAGCCCAAATACTGTTGAAGAGCGTTTGCCCGAAACCTTGACCCTCCTGCTTCTCAGCTGCTGCCTGACCTACAATAATTTTCCAACACAACACGTTCGACTGAATATTACGTATCATGTTTAATGAATTATTTTACATTGTATGAGCGCAATTGTGTTTATCAATGAGAGAACGCAGAGATTTTATATTCTGCAGTGGGTAATTTCTGCCTTCCGAAAGCTGAAGATTCTGATCAATAAATTTGGCCTGACTGAGATAGCAATGCTCCCGAGACGATATTTAAAAGTGTTTTTACAATGTCTTGTGAACAATTGTATGAAATTTCACCCCACAGTGTTACTGCAATTAGCCACATTGTCAGTCTTCAGTAGCCTTAGACAAACAGTGAATTTTCGGTGGTATATCCTGTCATGATAAGAAAGCTGAGAGTCCAAAGATTTCTTGACATCATTAAGTAGTTCATTATTAATGAAATTTCTTTCCTGTCTTGAGCCTAGTTAGCTGTTTCCAACATAATAACGTTTGCAACAATATCTTCATTTCAGGTATTTCCTGAGCATTATAAATGGTTCAACAGCTCTTGTATAGAGACTTTAAGAGATTCAAGTGGTATCAGCCTACTAAATCAAATTTGAGTCAGTGATTTTCGATAGTTATTGGAATAGATCGAAGTGATCGTCCATTATATTTCATGGAAACAAAATCGTCAACGTTACACATGAATTGGCTTCACTGCCAATCATATCTTAGCGGAAAATGGGTATAAGTGACATAACATTGGGCTTCAGAGAAGTGATGTTAAAACCCTACCAATAATACACGCACAAAACAACCGAATGGGTAACATTAATTTCAATGGCCTGAAAACGATGCAAATAAATTCCAGAAACAATGACGTTGAATCTTCAATACTATGTCCCTGATAGGTGTGATGGTCAGAGTATGAGAATCTTTGCCCAGTTTCACCAAACTGCATTTCATTAATTATAGATGAAAAACAAAAACCTGTCAGCACATTTGCCATGTACTATTTCTTCCCCCACTTAGCACAGTCAAACTGGCGATTTCAATTGAGTAATACAAAAGCGAATCTCAATTGAAATCGTTCAGTTTTTTCTCTTTGGAGATGAATCAAAGCCACGACCTTTCCTTACTTGAAAACTAAGCCGCATTTAATGGAATTTCGACAGAAAGTTACACTGTGCAACATGATCAGAAACCAGTTTATACTTTGTTGTCGTCGTGCACTTCTGGAAAGGAGAATGGGTTTATGTCACTGCATTTCACTCCACCTAGAGACTAACGTTAGCTATTAGGTAAAAGCAATGACCGCAGATGCTGGACACCAGATTTTGGATTAGTGGTGTTGGAAGAGCACAGCAGTTCAGGGAGCATCCGAAGAGCTGCAAAATCTCCTCGGATGTTGCCTGAACTGCTGTGGACTTCCAGCACCACTAATCCAAAATAACGCGAGCTGTTGCACGTCTGAGGAACAGGAGGAGACATATCAGATTGCATCGACAGTAATTGTGTTCATTTAGATCGCAAATAATGCCTGGCAGAAAAGTTTATAAACCTTGACACCGTTGTTAACACATATCCATCTATCTCATTGGGAAAGCTTAACTTGCCAGTAACCATTAACTTTCGAGAGTTAATTGCACAGTGTATGTCATAATTGTTTCCTATTTCACTCCAGAATGGCATATGTATAATTAAAACTACCGCTAGATTACTCTTGTCCTATCAAACACGAAGATCGGTTAGTTAATTATGCCGACACAATAAATATCTTTTATGTGGTGTCTGATCCCAACAGCCATACATTGCTCATGTATAGATGTGAAAGGTGTGCTGATTGATTGGCAATTCAACCGTGATTGGCCGATACATTGCCATTCAGAAAACAATGCACAGCTGAACTCTTGTGGTGTTCCTGTGTAATCACCAAAGACTTTACTATAATGGAAAAATCAATTGGAAATGCTTACTATATTTGTTATTCTGTTAAGTTTGCTATTGTTCTGCTATAAAGCAATTCTGTCTTTATTTTGTTGCATTTCAACGACAGTGAATGAATAAAGCTTGTGTTGTATTTTAATTTCGAAAGGTCTACCTACCGAATTGCCTCTGGAATGCAACGCGTTATATTTACCTTTAAAATAATAAAATAGTTAGTGCTGAGACTAGACAAACACCAAACTGCACTAATCCCTTTGAACTTCATTTGTTGCACAGCCTTCTGTGCCCTGAAATGATAACTACTCATCAAGATCCTTCTTAAATGTTATGAGATGCCTCCACCACCCTCTCAGGCAAATATTATATACTCCTACACCTTCTGGGTAGAAGAAATTTCAAGCCGCTTAGTCGTCATTTTGCACTAATGCCATATGGTGTTAAGTACGCAAACCATAGAGAAAATAAAATCTCACAATTTCATATGTTGGGGCGGCACGGTGCTCAGTGGTTAACACTTCTGCCTGACAGCACCATCAAATTGCTCTCCCGCAGACAAGCCCTGCGTGACCAGTCTCTCCTCATGACTTTCATGCCAACTAACATCCTGGCGAATCTCGTCTACCTCCTGTCAACTGTTTTGAGATCCTTTTTGCAGTGTGACAACAAGAACTGAACACAATATTGCATTTCTGATCTAAGTAATTTCTCTTCTAAAGTTGTAACAAGACTTACTTTCTCCTATTGTTCTTTGCTTTGGTCTTTGAGGGCAAGTGTCCCATATGCCTTGTTCACCACTGCAAATGTCCATGCAACTTCAGTGATCTATAGACGTATATACCAAGCTCCCTGTGTTCCTCAGTGTTACCTCGAGTTGCATGATTCGTGATATATGTCTTTCCATTTTGCAATCTCCCAAAATGCATCACGTCCCAATACAAAGAATTAAATTTCATCTGTCACGGTTCTACCCGATTTCCCAGATTATTAATATTAGACTCTGCTCCGAGACAGTTCTGCTCACTATCAACGACATCAACAATTGTCGAGTCATCCATAAACATGCTAATTAGTCATTTTATGTTCACATTCAATCATTAACGCATATCGAACAGTAAAGATCCCAGCATGGATACCGGATCCTCAAACAGACTGACGTAAATAAAAAAGTCATTGACAACGCTCAAGGCCGGTCAATGAGCACTGCAGCCCGCAGAGTCATCACAAAGAATACCATTCCCAACTGAAAGTGCTCTTTGTGACAGCTGAACAGTTTTATTCCCCACAAGCAATCCTGCTTTGCAATGTTTTATCTGCTTAGTTTCAGAGTTGATATTGCACACCTCTGGAGCAGACAGGGCTGAACTCAGGCCTTCTTCAGGAATTCCGGGGTTATTTCCAAAAATTTCGGCTTATGCCCGAAACGTCGATTCTTCTGCCTGATGATGATGCCTGACCTGCTGCGCTTTTCCAGCAAAAACATTCCTCGGCTCTTATCTCCAAAATCTGCAGTCCTCACTTTCTCCCACTATCACTGTACTGCAAGGGCTCTAAATATCTTTTTTCTATGTTTTCGAAACAACTTGTTCAGTTATGCTATTGCATACATCCAAAACAATTATTTTTTGCACCCGAGCCTACAGGTTCAGAGGTACCTATATGAATACGTTAAATCTACAGAGATATGATTAAACACCACCAGGTGGAATTTGAAACGAGGAATTGAATAGATTTGAACCCACAGCTTTTGTGCTCAGGACTCTTCACACATTCATTTCAACTTATTCAGTCAAGCTATTCAAAGATACTAATCTGCTCCTCTGGAGCAGGTGGGATTTCAACTAGGATCTGTTGGTTCTTAGATACCTTTTCACATTGTTGTAGGAATTTCCTCATTAAACTGTTCACAGATATTATGACATGCCCCTTGAGCAAATTGGACTTGGCCTCTGAGCCTCCCGATTCAAAGGCATGAACACTGGCACTTCACAAGAGCCCTAATTCTTCACAATTCTTTTGGCAATGGTGGGGCAGGGTGGGAGGGGTTCCTGAATATTCTGGAGGAGGCCTGTAAGCTCTTTTACATTGAATGTGTTTCTTCCAAATTAAAAGAAGTGGTGAACTGGTGTGCGTGTTCCATCCTGTATTAGCTGAAAAAACATTCTATTCACGAGCACTTCCTGCTGCCACGTTGCAATATATACCACACATAGATATTTGGACGGAATGTACTGTCAGCTCTAAGAAAGTGTGCTTGTTTAATACAGAAAGGGCATGAGGGAGAAAGCGACAGACTGAGAGATAGAACGAGAGGAGATTGATCGTCGATGGGTGCTGAGAGGGTAGGTGAAAACTCGAGGTATGGGTTTAAAGGATGCCAAGCAATGAGGAGAAGGTGGAGAGAGACAGAGGGAAGCAGTGAAAACTGGAGGTCGAACGTTAAAACGGCGCTAGTGTGCAAAAGAGACAGTGTGAATGAGAAGGAGAGAGTTAGTTAGAAAGCAAGCATGGAAAGAGTAGGAACCATATATTTCTGAGTGTTACTTTTGTAAGTTTAAACAAAGTTGCACCATTCTTTTTCTCCATGGTAATTGCTTGGTTTTGGATACAACCAACAATGTAGCGTCTCCTCGGTTATCTATTTTAACAACACAGTAACTGCTTCTGAACTCTCAAGTAACTTTTCTTTGCCCAGTTCAAGAACAGTTTATTTTATTTATTTCATTTATAAATTAGGAATTTCCATTTTGTTCCATTCATTACGTTTCGCTCACCCACTTATAATTGCAAAGAATGCCTTTAAGTCCTTCAGGCGTATTTGGAAATAAGATCACAGTCTCGCAGATAATATTAAGTCGAGGGTGAAGCAAAATATATTTGCAGACACATCTGTCACCAGTTCTAAGATATCAAAGATGCAATAGTCTGAAATCCAAGGAATGCAGATTTGGGATTTTCGAGAAGAGGTTGGCGAAATTTCCATAGAAAAATAATAATGGGGCAGCAGTGAAGGTGGTTGAAAACCATCAATAACATTTCAACTTTGATGTTAATCTCGACAAGAATCGCGTTATCAATGAAGGAAATACGCTGCAAGAGACGTGGGATACAACAGGAAGTGTACGGGCATTCAAAAGTGGTTTACAAATCGGAGATTATTGGAAGAATCTGGTGAAATATTTTTAAACATGGTATGAAGCGTTCATACGACAGGAGCCGAGGACAAGGAGAAGAGAAGCCAGAGGTTGAAATTCAATTTGTAATGAATCTTGTGATGTCAGGTATTTGGAATTGATAGACGTTTCGATCAGTAATGGAATGGAAAATGGCAAGAAAATGCAGTTGAGAATCAACATTGGCTACATTGAACAAACGGAGCAGACTGGTAGAGCTAATAATCTACCTCTGTTGCGACATCTGATCTTCATGGCGTTAATATTAGCACTCTGAACATCCAGCGTATTTGGATAAAGTTTTTGTACCTAATATTAAATATTTCCTCGTGATTCTCACTTGAAAACATGTTGGAAGCATTTAAATGATTTCGACAGCCTTTTTCCTCCTGAGAACCAAGTAACAGAAGAGTTCCTACGGTACATTTCCAAACATGTCTCACTGTTGCAAAGAAACAAGAAACATGTGCCGAAGGATGCACGAGTTCTACAGATGTGATGCTTTGTATCCACTTTTTTGAATTGGATAGTTAAGACAGTTTCATTTCGGTACTTGAATGGGTGATACTTGCAGTCAATTTTAAGAATTCACACTTGAACTAGCTCCATAGGCCACAAAGCCAAAAACTTAACAATTACAGTTAGTTTAATCAATGAACATTTGCAACATCAGCATGGAAACTGTCACTTCACATTTTATTCTAGAAACTCCACATTGGCGGAAAGATCACCAAATGTATTGCTGAAAATGTTACACCACTTCATTCAAGATAGGGGGGAACTACATAACCAAATATAACGACAGAAAACTCGCAATAATATCCATAACGTTTTCACACATATTGGAACTGTTGTAACACATAACTATCCCTGATTATTTTTAGGTGTTTGCCATGAGACAGACATTTCTGTCAACACAATGAACAATTTCATGAAAAAGATTTGGATTAAACAGACAGTGACCATTTTGTGTGAAATCATCTGCAGCGATTTAGAAGAGATTACTACGTTCTTCCAAGTAGATAGGAGTAAGAGAACAGAAGAATAAGAGTAAGTGGCAACTAGAAATCCTCAGAGGAATGGAAGTAAATTCATCACTGTGAGCAAGCATCAAGTAATGGTAGTGAATTGGGAAAAACTATGAAATATCAATCTCAGCCAAAACTTTCTCTTGGGCCAGAGCACTGGAGGAAAGTCACGCAGACATACGACAATGCAGAAACTCCACACAGTTTGTCACCCAAGTCTGGAATCAAAACCAATTCCCTGGTGCTCTGAGTTAGCATTGCTAAGCATTAATCCCATTGAGTCTGCACGAACCTGAAGAACATTTCATCCAAATCCACCCACGCCCTGTCACCAAACAGTATTTTTGTTTTAAATAATGCTTACCAATCTAACCTCCACGCGACACGAAACTTTTCTGCATGGCCAATCTGCCTCGTGCAGATTTTTAGATAGCATGGAAATGCTCATAGACACCGGGAGGCTTACAAACTCCAAACAGACGCTCGTCTGATCCAGGAATTCAAATCGCGTCCCCGGTGCAGTGTGGCCTCAAATATTTCACCCGACACTCATGGCACAGGGACTCAGTAGTTTAGTGGTGAACACCGTTGCCTCACAGTATCAGGAAATTAGTTCCTATTCCACGGGCGAGTATCTGCGTGCAATTTGCGCGTACTCCGCATATTGACAGAGATTTCCTCGCACAGTCCAGAGATTTGCAGATTGGGTGAATTAACCATGTCATTTGCCCATAACGTCAAAGAATGTGCAGGTTAGTTGGGGTTCAGTGGCAAGTCAAATGAGCTACTGTTATAGCAAATCATTCACTCTCCACATATATTGCCCATATAAATAGGAATATGCAATATTATAACTTCGACCTTGTTCCTTCTGTAAATACTAATCTGAATATGCATTAAATGATTGCATCCCATCAGTTCCTATCTTTGTTTTTAAAAGCTGATCAACTCGACCTTCTGGTAATTGAACATGAGAAGGAGGTAAAGCTACCAAAATTAAGCATGAGTTTCATTGATGAACAATTGGAGTTATGTGTAAGTCTTTGAGGTAGAAAATAATTCTACACCTCCATAAGTATACTATGGGAAACAACGAAAATTGTTAAATCTGTACAAACAACGGACTCAGCAAAGTATTGTTCTTTTGACAGTTGATGAAATGCGTCCTCATGAATTTTACACCTTGATCTCATCCACGGCCGAGATTAACGCAGAGATGACGGCTGTCCTGCTCTTATCCTGCAGAAATCTACGTAGGCTGGACAGCTAATTACGCACTTTCCGATCCAGGATCTCCAGCCCAGTGGACTGCAATAGAGAAAATGTTCTAGTTCCAATACTAGTAGACTAAGACTCACTAAATTTCTGATCTACGTTACATGATCCGGAATCTACTGTTCTAACACAATAAGTATATGTTTTTTACACTATGATGGACATCGTGTCAATCAGTATCAGGATGACAAAATTAACAGCTGTGTTTTCAAGAACGGCAAGTTGAAATTTTATTGCATCACCAAACCTGTGATCACCAGGTTCATTTCATCACTCCTATGCTGTATTCTGCTTTCAACGTGAAAAAATTTATAACAACAACTACCAATTCCTTCCCGAAATCTTGAGGAAGTCCTTTAAGTATATTGAAGGAAAAATGACACCGAGAGAGAATAGAATCCTTTGTGGACCAAAGTGGACATGTATGTGCAGAACTGCAGAATATGAGCGAGGTTCCCAATGATTATTTGTCCTTTGTGATTACCATGGAGGAAGACGTGAAGACTTAGAAACGTAGGGAAGATGGCATGATGGCTTGGGGACAGTCGCTATCACGGTAGATAAACTTCTGTGTATATTAGCATGCATGAAGATAAATCTCCAGGCCCTGACCAGATATATCCAAAAATTTTGCAAGGAGCTAGAGAAGAAATTTCAGAGAACCTGACTGATATTTTTGCGTCATTGGTAGCCACGGGTGAAGACCGAGAAGGCTGAAGTGTAGCGAATTTGGGCCCATTATTGAAGATGAGCTGCAAAGAGATGGGTAAAAATAAGCTCAACATCTGAGTTGGGTAAGTTACTAGAGAAGATTCGGAGAGTTAAGATGGGCATGCCGTTGGAAATACAGGATTTGAATAGCTGTCAGAATGGTTTTGTGCGTGAGAGATCATGCCTCACAAATATGCTAGAGTTCTTTGATGAAGTGAACAGGAAGGTTGACAAAGGCAAGGCGGCTTATGATGCCACATGGTGGGTGGCACGGTGGCACAGTGGTTAGCACTGCTGCCTCACAGCGCCTGAGATCCGGTTTCAATTCCCGACTCAGGCGACTGACTGTTTCGAGTTTGCAAATTTTCCCTGTGACTGTTTCCTCCCACAGTCCAAAGATGTGCAGGTAACGTGAATTGGCCATGCTAAATTGCCCGTAGTGTTAGGTAAAGGGGTAAATGTAGGAGAATGGATGTGTTCTGGCAGATTAGATCGCATGGACTTACAGGGTAGGTTGGAAAATATCGACGCAAACTTGGCTTAATGGGAGGAGCAGAGGGTAATAATGTCAGGATGCTTGTTGGAGTGGAAGTCTGTGAGTAATGGAATGCATCAGGGCTCGGCACCGGGCCCATTGCTATGCCTTATCTATATCCATGATTTGGATGAGAATGTACAAGTCATGATTACTACGTTTGCTGATAACACTGACATAGGTTTGGACAGAGGAAGGGTATCAAAAATTGCAGCACGACTTTGTTCAGCTGGGAAGGTCGGCCGTGAAATGGAGTTTAATCTTGATAATTGTGATCCTGCATTTCAGAAAATCAAAAGAGGGAAGGAATTTCATGGTGAATGATAGGGCCTTAAGGAGTGTCGTAGAATAGAGGGATCTTGGAGCTCAGGTTCGCCGTTCTGTGAAAATGGAGTCACAGGTAGACTGGATAGTGAAGAAGGCTCTTGGCACACTGACATTCGTCAGTCAAGGCATTGAGTATAGAAGTCATGAAGTTATATTGCAGATAAGCAGGACGTTGGTCAGGCCACACTTGGAGTATTGTGTTCAATTTTTAACAACATTTTGTAGGAAAGAAAGTGGTCGGAAGACATTTACAAGGATGTTTCAAGGACTCAAGAGTCTGAACGAGAGGAAGGGTTGGACAAGCTAGGCCTTTTCTGCTTTACAGCGAAGGAGACCCAGGGGGGATGTTATAGAGTTGCATATGATCATGCGAGGCATAGATAGGGTGAATGCACTCAATCATATCCTCGGGATTGGGGAATGGAGGACTAGAGAGTATCAGTTCAAGATTGGGGGGAAAGTATGAAATGGAACCAGATGAATAAGCTTTTCTTTAACACACAGAGTGGGACGTTTGCGGAATGAGCTGTCAATGGAAGTGACGGAGGCGGGTACGTTATGAATATTTGAAATGCACACGTTTAAATACATGGTTAGGAAAGGATTCGAAAGATGTGGACCAAGTGCAGAGAAATCGGGTAATTGTGGGCGGAACCTTTGCTCGGCATGGGACAGTTTGGACTAAAGGGCTGTAGTACTTTATGATTCTTAGTACAGGATGACCCAGAAGTCTCTGAGTTAGAAGAAGACATATTGGCAAGGGTTAATGAGAAGACCGAATGAACATTTATTTTTCGTAATTGGTTGCTCTTTACAATGTGGTGGTGAACATCTTCTTTGAATTGTTGCAGTGCCTTTGGTGAAGATATAACACAATATCTTCCAGGAGCAAGTTCCAGGATTTTTCCTCAGTGAAATCAGAGGACTTGTGATTGATTTGTCGGTGTCGATGGTGACTGCTGTGGAAGGGAACTTGCAGTTGGTGATGTGCAAGTGCAACTGAATCCATTGTCATTCTCCATGGAAGTCGAAGTAGATAGGAAGTTGCTGTTTAAAGATACTATTATAATTCGCGCCCTGTTGAATTTCTGTCATGCGGTTTGCACATTGTTCTTAGAGAGTACCATGAAATAAATGGCAAATGGTGGTGTATTCGCTGCCAATCAAATGACCTGTTTTCTTGAGTGTTGTCAGAGTTAACTGACCAGGCAAATCAAGAATCATCTGGAGTCTGTCGAGATTGGTCATGCACGAGGCACTTCATATAATGACAGAATTCTGACAGATTAAAAAAGGCCATTCGGCCCAACATGTCTGCACACACTGCACACAGTTCCACTGTCTGCCACATCGTTGCAATCCGGCAGTGGAGCTTTTGCCAAAACCAACTCCGAGCATGCAGTTCAGTGGACACCGTTGAGCACATCGTGATATTCGCAATGCAATGAGCCTGCACATATTTGGACTTTTGGGGGAATCTACAGACACAAGGATAATATACAATCTCGACACAGACAGTCGCCGAGATCGAACCCAGTTAGTTATCCCTGAATTGAATTTCATTGAATTGAACTGAATTAGCATTACTATCACATGTTCTGGACAGAGAACAATTGTTTGCAAGTCACCACATAACAGGTTTAAGTCTTAGGTATAAGTCACCAAGATACAGATATTTATGTATTTGTTACTAAATAGAAAGAAAGGTGATCGTATGAATAAGTAGGAAAGTAAAATCATTCCTGTGCTGCTACTCGCTTTCTTTCATGCATATTTCATTGAACCAGTGTTGAACCCCTTTCATTGCTGTTGTTGCAAATTGGCTCTGCCGAGCTATGAGGTTGTAAGTTTGTTGGAGAAAAGTTCTCTCTGATACTTCTATGTGCCACTACACTGATGCCCCGTTTTGTTTTTCTAGATCTGTTCCGAGTCCATCTCGTTTAGCATGACAACTGTACACAATACAATGCAGTTATTCTCACTGTGACAATGATTTCTGCCATGATAACATGCCTGTGCACTGGTCTCTCTTACCATTAATGTCATGGCGAGGTCCATTTGCAGCAGACAACTTCGTGAGGACGAGGTCAATTATATTTTTCCTTCTTACTGGTCACCCCATTGCGTGCCACCCCAGCTCTCTTTTCAATTCGTGCTCAGCATGGAGGAGTACTGATTTAATTGGTTGATGAGGATCCCTTGCAAAATGTTGACCTGATGCCGTGAGACTTCATGAACTCCAGAGTCAATGTTCTGTACTGTGAGATAAACTCATACTTGACTGATTTCCTGCGTCACAAACTCTGCTGGATACGCCCGAAAAAAGGAAATAAATAGCTGACAGAAGATGATGGAGGTGTTTGAGACATTTGATTACGTGCATACGGCAATGTCAGGCTCATTTCTGAATCGCCTGTGAAACAGTTTCTTCAATCTGGATCTAACCGTCAGATACAACGTCATGCAGATTCCACAGGGATGGATTTTCTGTTGTCGTTTTTATGCCTTATTTGATGCAATGTATCTGTCTGGTATCAGTTGAGAATATACCGAACATTTTGTGAAACCATTTCGAACTGCAGTTAAAAGTCGATCACATATCTCAGGGCAATCATAAAGGGACATTAAATACTATATTTCCTGTGCACCCACATTCCTAAACATAATAAAGGAAATCATATTGTCTTCCACCCCAATATCCCTTATTTAAGTTTAATTTATAGATATCCAAAGTGCATCGAGGAGAAAGACAGCTGAAAGTAGTTACAGTTTGGCCTTTTTTCAAAGTAAAACATAACAAAGAGCCTCGAAAACAATTCAGGTAACTACCAATGAGACGGAGAAGAAAAGTAGGAAATTGCTTTAAATAACTTAAATCTCTCTTAAAGATAAACTAGTTATGTTAAATACAAGGATTGTATTTTCTTATATATAATGGATCCACTAAACATAAATGTAGATTACATTTGGGGTTAAATTGTTGTGTTCAATGTTGATACATGCTGTTTCAAAAAGAACCAGTCTATTCAAGCGTTTCATAAATCTTGGAGACGGATGCATGATACTGAAATCGGATGTTAGTCATCTTGTCAAAATGCCCCTGTAAGATTCCGTGGAAGGCAACGAGCATTTGGTCATGATATGATTAGATTCTCTACAGTATGGGCACAGGCTCTTTGGCCCAACAAACCCACACTGACTCTTTGAAGTGTAACCCACTGCAGACTCATTCTCCTAATTTCACCCCTGACTAAAGCTCCAAACACGATCGGCAAATTAGCATGGCCAATTCATCTGCTCTGCTGTTCGTTGGAATGTGGGAGGAACCCGGAGCACCCGGAAGAAACCCACGTAGATACGCGGAGCACATCCAAAGTACACTCGCCGAAAGCTGGAATCGAACCCAGGTGCCTGGCGCTGTGAGATCACAGTGCTAACCACTGAAGCACCATGCATTCGAAACTACTGAGCCAGCGTGCTGCTCATTAATATGTACGCAAGTCAAGAACAGTTAACCTGTAAACATTTCCCATTTCATGACAGGTTTTCATATGATTAAGTTGTGATTTTTGATATTCAGTGTGATCAAGACAGTCTTTCCCTATTTCCGATTGGCTTCTCGTTCTATGTGACATCACTCGTCTAAACTTTTACTTCCAGCTTATGTGGGAACGTGAATCATTGAAGCGAATAGCCCAGTGGCACGCCGATCAGCAACTGCGCTTTGTAAAGATAGAATCTCAGAAAAGCGATTAGAACTGCTTGCTTAACTTCTTCTCTTAACATGCACATTCAATTCTCCTTCTTTAAGTTTACTGTTAAATGCAAGAAATCAAAGAACTGATGAAATTCCATAAATTAAAATAAACTCAGTACAAATGATTAGGCCGGATATTGCATGAGTGGCAGGGTTTCTGATTCAAGCCTTTAACATTGAGCAAGGCATTTACAAGTAAATAAACATGAAAAGCGTTCCTACCACAGCATTTAAATTATAATTAAGAAGCTCAGAATGTCAAACAGCACATTAATCTTGAATTCCTCACTGAAACAAGATCCAGACATTCCACGTGGAACAACAAAAAATAGAATTAAGCCAAATAATTAGATAATAGAACAATCCAAAGCAAAATTAAAAGGCGGAAGTAAACACTCCTTTGCATCACCACAGTGTCCGTATTCAAGGTATTCTGTGGATGGAAGAAATGATCGACGATAAAGGTTTCTGACAATTACATCAATGACTCAGAAAAGGAAATCTTCAATAAAGCTTTCACATATAAGGATACACATTGAGAAGAAAGTTAACTTTGTGTATTTTCCCTTCCAAATGTAATGCCAGTCTCAAGACCTTGCCAAATGGGTAAACCCAGAAATAGATTCAGGATTGCCATACCTGGTCGGGAGTGAAACTGCCAAAACTGGAGAAATCTTTCAAACAATGTTTTAGCATTATGCGGGGATATATTCCGAGAAGCTATCAGGAACATCAAACAAAACATTCTGTGGCCCTTGGACAAATATTTTGAAGGAACCATTGACTTTTACAAGAAACACGAGGTAAAAAAGAACTTACATTGCCACCTGCATAATGTATTTACTTGTAGATAAAATATGAAATTCTATCCTTCATATCAATTGGATGCAATCCTTGGAAATTGCTATCTATCAGAGTTACAATGTGGCTTGATGTATACCGGAATGTTAGAAGCGATATTGTTTTAAAAGAGTTGAATTCCAAGACAGTGAAAAATCCCTGTGTCACCTCTGCCATGAAAGAAATGAATGTTTGCTTTGTATCTTAAAACTTGTACTCTCTCTTCTTTACAATATAGCTTCATAAGATTTGAAGATAAGGCTATTGTTGGAGTGATATTTACATGAACAATAGCAAACAATCAGAACGTCTGACATCTTGCTAAGCCTATGAAATTCATTTGCATCCAACGATAGAATTCAAGCGCATCTTCACTTTGAATGTTGCTCCTGTTTTATTTTATCAACAAAATTATTTGTCGATCAACGCAACGGTGAACTTTGTCAACATAATGTGCTGGACTATAATAAAAAAGGCTCAGAAAAGGTTGACAAGGATGTATCCAATTTTGGAGGATTTGACTGAATAGGCTGGGGCTGCTTTCCATGGAGCGTCAGAGGCTAAGGTATATAAAATCATCATAGAGGTTTATAATATCATGGGAGCGTGCATAATAATAAGACACAAATATTTCCCCTAGCGTGGGCAATCCAGAACTAGAGGGCATAAGTTTATGGTGAGAAGGGAAATCTTTAATAGGGATCTCAGGGGATCTTTTTGATGCTTGCTTTGTCAGAGGGTGATCCTTGTATGGAAGAATCTGCTGGAGGAAGTGGTGGAGACTGGTACAATTGGTACCATTTTAAAGGCACCTGGATGGATGTATGAATAGGAAGGGTTTAGAGGGATATGAGCCAAGTGCTGGCAAGTGAGACTTGATTAGTTCAGGATATCTGTTTGGCATGGACAAGTTGAACTGAAGGTTTTTTTTCCCGTGCTGTACGCCTCCATGATTCCAAATATTATTGAAGTTTTATTCCAGTTTTCTCGGAAGTTCCCGTCGCTTAATCGAACAAATACTTTCAGAATTTTTTTCCAGCTTTGTGTTTCCTTCAATGACTCAGTTTGTAAAATTCATCCTGAGTTATTGTAACCATTATGCCACCAATGAATAAATACATTTTGTGGTAAAATTCAGTCAGCTGGTGGGCGGCACGGTGGTACAGTGGTTAGCACTGCTACCACACAGCGCTTGAGACCCGGGTTCAATTCCCGACTCAGGCGACAGACTGTGTGGAGTTTGCACGATCTCCCCGTGTGTGCGTGGGTTTCCTCTGCGAGCTCCGGTTTCCTCCCACAATCAAAAGATGCGCGGGTCTGGTGTATTGGCCATGCTAAATTGCCCGTAGTGTTAGGTAAGGGGTAAATGTAGGGCTATGGGTGGGTTGCGGGTCGGTGTTGTCTTGTTGGGCCGAACGGCCTGTTTCCACACTGTAAGTAATCTAATCTAAGTGGAATCTCTTTCAGTTTTATACGTTTGAAGAGCTGCCAATTGATTTTGTTGTTGAATTCGCTCTTGGGGTGTGCGTGACACTTGTATGGTCAATAGTAATGCACAATTAATTGCCTTTGAGCTAATGAGCTCAGTATTTGAACTTCTGAAATCTATATCTTGTTGCTGCACATGCTAGTGCTTCAGAACGGGACTTCAAGTCATTGATTCATTAAAAGGATGGTATGTGAAAAATAGTATTCCATATCAGTGTGTTCAGAGTCTTGTATGGGACCATTCGTGTTCGTGTCCCTTGTGAGTTCTTCCGTTTCAGTTCCAGACTACACAGTTCATCGGATTGGGATTAAGGAACTTAATGTTCAAATCATCGTAAAATGGAGAGCCACAGAAAAGCACTGAGTTAGTGTCGTAGAATTTCACGCACAGAAAATCCACCCTTCAGTTCTAAATAATTAACTACAAACTGAGTACATAAAGCAATTGAATTGAATTGAATTGAATGCTTCATTTCAATGACTCTTGAGTGAATTCCACAAAAGAACTGCCAAGTTTCGAAATGAAAACCATTATGAATGAATCATTCTCTCAATAATTTGGGATTACGTTTGACCACAGATTTATCGAGCCTCATGACGACAACATAAAGCCAAAAGTTGTGGGTGCTGCAAGTCTGGAAGTCAGAGAAACTCAGAACACTATCTGTGGAGAAGAAAGCCGTGTTAATGTTGCGAGTCCAGAGATCCATAGTCAGCCATCAGCTTTTGGCTGAAAGAAGAGGTCAGGAATGAAAACTTCTATGATTGGTAAGTGAACCCCTTGTTTCCAAAAGTCCAAGTAAAGGGGAGAAACTGCTGATTCTACAAGTGACGTTATTAACCCAATAATGAATTGAGAAAATAACTGTTGACACAAGTGTCATCGCAAATTATATTAAATCATTCATGCAATAAAGCTTCGAAAATTTCGTGAGGCACATACTTGAAATGACCAGATGGAGTAACGGTGAAAAGATTATTTGTAATTGTTTATTATTTCACATGTCATATTTTTCCATAATGCTTTAAGGTACTGCTAATTGTCAGCATGCTACCATTTTAAAATAAATCTTTCACAGATTTATTTTATTCCTCCAAAAGTAATGTAAATGCAGCGTATTGTTAAAATAAAAACTGACATCAACAAAGAGAAAGGAACTTCAGTATGTAGTGTCTGGTAATTTCAATTTAAAATTTAATGTTTAAAACTTACCGAAAAGGAAGCTGATTGATGCTTCTCTCATGTGACAATACTATATTCGTTGGGTCCTATTCTGGAAAGCGAAATTTACTTCTTACATGTCTGGAGCATTTCAGAGAAAATGTGCTTCAGAGCTGTCGTTCTGTGAGCTCTTTCCTGTCAAAAATTAACATATGCTCATGTTACTAAAGGGGAATCACAAGAACTCTGAGCAGTTTATCATGCTCAGAGCCAATTCAGTTACTTAAAAACAAACAACAAAATAAAATTATGATGAAGTTTTCTGAAATTAATACAAAGACGCCAAGAAACAATGGGTCAAATACACTGAAAGTATTATGGATGCAAGAATAAGAATGCATCACTTTGACACTATTTCAATGGCGTGCTTTTTCTTATTCACATGAACTTGGAAAACTGTCAGAAAATTGCTAATGCATAATACTTCCGCTAGTTTCGAGGGCTGAATGCATGGTTTCAAATAAAATAAATTCAGGTGTATTGCTTTCACTTTTAGCTGAGCATGATCGGAATCTTTCTCTCAGTATTCATTGAAGGAAAATAAGTCATTATCGAGTGGAGAAAAATGATGTTTTGTGGTGTCACCAGAGTGTAGTTGGTGTTCTGTGAGTAATTGATGCGTTCAGATTTGATCTGTGGAACAGTATCTTGTGTCATCAAGTGACTAACTTATGTAAGTTAAGTAATATGAGCGCTTCGGAAATGCTGAAAGATATTCAAATGCTTTGGTCTGTTCTTCCATGATTTAAAATCATGTTTAACTTGAGTCTTGAATAAATTCAACAACTTCTACAGTGTATGATGTGAAGCTATATCGCAAATATCTAGCGAACTCAGTTGTTGGCAATCCCGTAGTCAACTACCTTTTGGGAGAGGTAACATCAGAGTTTGAATACCATACGTCGTTATAACACCTTCACTACTGAATGCCCTCGATATAATTCGAGAATCACGGCCGCAAGATGAGATAGTTACTGCAAAATCTATTTGTAAGATATAACCATTTATACGGTTGAGGTTAAATAGCTCCTCTTCATTCTGTAATTTACAGAAGATATGCCTTGTCTCTGGAAACTGTTTGCTGTACTTTAAGTCAAAGCACAGGGAATTACTTTTTCCTTAAACTTTTAGATAGCACCGCCAAAGACAATGGAAGAACATTGACCAGAAATAATGCAACACAAGTGAAGTTGTCTAAAGCAAACAAGTTACTTGCTCTGCATATCAGTCCATTTGACTCATTGCTCTCTCCATCTGTCATTTAGCATACTGTTCCTATCTTGTGGAAACCGAACACTTGGCCAATGGATTCCACAGCCAACCGTCTGAAAGTATCCCACCCGACCTACACTCTACTGTATACCTACAAATCTGCATTTCTCATGGCTAATCCACATACATTTGCTTTGACAGTGGAAGAACCATCGCTACTGCAGAAGACAGAAAAAATTCTCAAGCTCCATACAAGCAGTCATCCAAAGTATGAATCGAACCTTCGTCTGTCGTGTTGTTTGGCAGGATTGCCAGCCTCGGAGTTGCCGACTTACTAATTGAAAAACAAAGTAGCCTTCGTCTCTTTGCACCTTTACTCTGTCTATTATCTTTACCTTTCTCTGTTCCTTCATGTCGCTCAATGCTGAACAACATGCTGTGCCTTCTAACTGGTTCACACATTATTTAATTGCTACAACATTAGTAAAGTGTAACGTTCGTTATTTCAAGACCAGGAATGTGAGATCATAACAATTTTTTCAGAAAAATAATCTTCCAGATTCTGCTTCCAAATCTCACGATTTCCATTCTCAAAGTCATTATAGGTATGTGCCTCAGTCAGTATGTTCACGTTATTCTGTATTTCGTAGCTTCAGACCCTCTCACAAACCATATCCCTATCTCTCTCCTCCTGATACTTGTTTATGTATCTCTTTACGATTTGCCTTCTTCATCATTCTTCAGATTCACAACCACAGAAAACATTGGATTAAAAAGCTTGAGAAAAGTGAATTAAATTTCACAAGACGATTACACAACCCCTGCCTACTCGCCAACCAAACACAATTTACGAATATAAATGAATCAAACCATTGTTATATCACGACAACATCTCGCTCACATATCCCCAGGAAAGTGACATGGATGGTTTTCGTGACGAATCGCTTTAAAAAAAAGGAAAGGATTTACCAATCTGATATTTTTCTCTACCAAAGAAATGTTTCCCTCGACTCCATACTGTAAGTTACTCCCTAACAATCAATACACCATCGTTATGTAATTAATGCCTGCAAGTTAACATTTGTTTGCACTTCTATCTGTTTCCTGACAATGTCCCTTTGTTAGTCAGCCAGCCTTCCCTTGATTGTTGTTGTAACTTTTTACATCAACACAAAAAGCATAACTGATCATGCCTCAAGGCGGCCAGCCCAGCTCCTTCTGAATGCATATAGATTTTTTTGCTTTATTAACTTGACGAACAAAGTTAAAAATCATCGAACACAAGGTTATAGTCCAACAGGTTTATTTGGAAGCATTAGCCCTCCAAGCGCTCCTTCTTCTTCAGGTGGTTGTCGAGCATTTCCATAAGGCACAGAATTTACAGCAAAATATGTCAGTTTATTGCAGTTGAAATATATTAAACCGACTTAGATTACGTCTTTCATGCTTTAGAATTGCTAGCTTTGTTTCATTAATATGTAAATCTCAGAACCCCTTTTTAAATCCATATTCTCAAGATAATTTCAGTTGTTCTGAAAAATGTTGTCATCGCACCTCAGGCAATGAATTAAAGGTGTGAGGCAAACGTTTTTCTATGTACTAATCTTGAGTCCGACTGGTTCTAATTGTCAAGTGGGATTTGCAGAGTCTTACATGGATTGTCTGTTGGTTTTGCATTTCTTGAGCAAAATAAAATTCAGTTCTGCAAATAAAAATCACCTCATAAACTTACGTGTGCGTGCGTGCTGTAGAGCCATTGCGAGTGTGTGCATGTGAATGTGTACGTGTGGCTGTGAGAACATGTGAGAGGGTGTGTGCTTGCATGTGTAAGCTTGGTGAACTATGTATGTGAGCCTGTGAGACGGCACGTGTGTGGGTGCGAGTGTGCAGAGTGTGCGCGCGTGTCTGAGAGAGGTCTGATTTATGAGAGACAGTCTATCTTAGTGTGTGAGAATGTGGGAGTGTGTGTGAGTGTTTGCGTGTGTGTGCGCACTCTGGTGTGTGTGTGGTCGAGAGAGAGTGTATAGTGCAGTTGGGTAACCTGTAGTGTGCCATGAACCCAAGGCCGTAAGAGAGGCCACGCTCATGTGTATCAAAATTGGCTATGAGCCTCTGCTCTGCTACTTTGCATTGTTTCATTTCCTGAATCGCACTTGGAGGATGGTCACCCGAAGGTCCGAGGCCGAATATCTTGGACCACTGAAGTTTTTCCCCACTGAGGGAATAACTTTGGTTGGTGATTGTTGTGGGTGTCCATTCACCCGTTGCTGTGGTCTCTGCTCTATCTCGCCAATGTAACATATCTGAGGGTACCTTTGCCTGCAGCGTATGAGATAGGCAACATTGTCCGAGTCATATAAGTACTGCCACATACACGTTGCCTTGTGTATGTCACCTTGTGCGTTTGTAGTATGCTTATGATATTCTGACATGTCTTGCAGCAGTTTCCGTCAGAGGGTTTTACAGTGATGTGGTCGATGATGCCCCGAAGGCTGGGCAGTTCGCTGCGGACTGTTTAGGGTTTGGTATTTGCTTCAAGGCAAGAAGTGAAGGTGGGGAAAAGGTCTTGGCTAGGTGCTTAACTTCACACCTTTAAACAACCAACAAACCTTAATCAGATCATTATTCGCAGCAAACTGCGCCACCTTCAGGCCAACGTTGGCCACAACACAATAAAACCGTGTCAGAGCAACCGTCCGGGACGTTTGGCCTCGGACGTTCAGGTAACCATCCGCCAATCTGGACTTCTGAACAAGCAACAATTGAAAATGACTGAGCAGAGGATGATGGTCAAGTTTGTTGCGCATAAGAATGGCCACAACCAGGATCTTGTGTTCATGTGACACTACAGATGACCTCACTGCACTACAGTCTCTCCCTTTCACTCACACACACACATACAAACGCATGCACGAAGACACACACACAGTCCAGCATACTCACACACTAACACAGACCCACCATCATACACAAGTTCTCTATCATTTGCACACACATCCACAAACCACACGCACACCCATGCATGCTGCACGCTCTCACAGGCTTACACCCCATCACACTCACCCACATATTTAACCAAGCTTACACACAAATACACATTCTCTCACATGCATTCACACCCATACACTTACTTTGTCCCTCCTGCATGCACCCACATGCAATTTTATGAGGTGAATTTGCTTTAGCAAAATTGTACGTTATTTCACTCAAACGTAAATCAATCAACGTAAGATCCTGTAAATTCCACTTCAGGAATATGACCAGTCTGCCCCAACATGAGGACACAACCAGACTCTAACCTTACACCTTTAATGCATTATCTGAGCTGAGGTGACAGCTTGTCAGAAAACCCGAAGTTGTTAGATTAGATTACTTACAGTGTGGAAACAGGCCCTTCGGCCCAACAAGTCCACACCGACCCGTCGAAGCGCAACCCACCCATACCCCTACATTTACCACTTACCTAACACTACGGGCAACTTATCCTGGCCAATTCACCTAACCTGCACATCTTTGGAATATGGGAGGAAACCGGAGCACCCGGAGGAACTCCATGCAGACACGGGGAGAACGTGCAATCTCCACACAGTCAGTTGCCTGAGTCGGGAATTGAACCCGGGTCTCTGGCGCTTTGAGGCAGCAGTGCTAACCACTGTGCCACCGTGCCGCCCACTAATGTTGAGAATGAGTCTTAAAAGGAGTTCTGCATATTAACGGACAGGAGCTCGCAAAAGAATTCTGAAAGATGAAAGACTTAATCTAAGTTTGCATAATATATTTCAGTCGCATGACACTGTAACGTTTTGCTCTAAATGCTGTGTCTTATGTTCCTGCTCCACATCTATGTGATGAAGAAGCAGCGCTTCGAAAGCTAATGCTTCCAAATGGACCTGTTAGTCTATAATCTGTTGTTGTGTCATTTCCAACTTTTTTCACTCCAGTACATTATTGGATCCTCCAAATCTTGAGAAACAATAATAACATCTCAACTCAAATAAAAAAAAGAAACATTTGATCTGTCTCTGTAACTCTGGCCCTTCTCAGAAAAACCGTGCTATGCACAGAATATAAAATAACATGAAACGGACTTCTCAAGTTCATGAAATTGTGGACGTAGCTTTTGAACATGGGTGCGTGTTATTTGAACGTGCGATATATTAACTAATACAGAATCGAACTGAGATCACAAGGACATTCGGGAGAAAATTGAAAATAGTAAATGCAAGATCTGGCAATATAAACGTTTGACAAGCAATTGGATTTTCCTTTGGAATAGTTGCATGTTGGCGTTTTAAATCAATTATCTCTAATCACTGGCCCCAAGAATATCTATACTGAATTATCAATTTTATGAATCACAATCATAAAGGAGGAACACTGTAAAACTTCGCATTTTTTTCCCTCTCTCTAACCGACCAAGACACCACTCGGATGCCTGGGATGCCAAGGAAGGAAGACTGGAGTGATTTAATTATTTTCGCTATAGTTTAGAAGAATGAAGAATGATCTCATAGAAATGTATGCATTTGTGATAGGCGCAGGTCAGGCACACGTAGGAAGGATGTTCTCGATGTCTCGGGAATCTAGAACCAGGATTCATAAATTTATGGCACACGTAACATGCTGAAGACCGAGATGAGTCAAAATGCTTTCTGCCAATCATGGCGAAGTTTGTCAAAGATTCTGCCACTGAAAGCACTTGAGGCCAAGCGTTGAATGTTTTCAGGAACGAGTTCGATATTGTTCTGAGGAATAAAGTGTTCAGAGGGTATGGTGAGAAAGCAGGGGCGGGTAGTTTGTTTCTTTTTAAAAATTGCTAAAGAGCGGAAACACACCCATTGGCCTTGTAAATTTGCTCCGATCCTTCGAACTGCACCCCACACAGACACCGCCCCCCCCCCCCATAACCCTTTCGCTGTAAGCCGACTTGTCCCATGACTAACGTACCTAACCTACACATCCCTGAACACAATGAGCAATTTAGTCGAAGCAATATGGTAAACCGTACCTCTTTCGATTGTGGGAGGAAACCAGAGAACCCAATGGAACCCGAAGCAGGCATGGTGAGAATGTGAAAACTCAACACAGGCTCCTGCCTAAGCATGGAATTGAAACCAGGTTCCTCGTGCTGCGCGATAGCAGTTGGATGAAGAACAATGACCACATTGAATAGGGAGAAAGTTCGAAATGCCTAATGACCAACCACTCTCCTTTTTTCAATTTTATTTATTCATTTGTTGAATATACGTGTTCCTGGCTGGCCAGTGTTTATTTCCAATATCTATTGCCCGTTAGAAGTTGTTGGTGAACTGCCTTCTTGAACCACAGCTGTGCACCTACTGTAGGTTTACCCACAATGCCATGCGGGAAGGAATTCCAGGATTTTGAACCAACAACAGTGAAGGAACAGATACATACTTCCAAGTCAGATTGATGAATGGCTGGGAGGGGATTTGAAGGTGGTGGTCTTCCCATATCCTTGTCCTTCCAGACCGAAGTGGTATTGGGTTTGGACGATTCTGTCTGAAGACTTGTGACGAATTTCCACAGTGCATCTTGAGGATAGTATACTCTTCTGGTACTGAGTGTTGGTAGTGAAGCGAGTGGATGCTTCAGGTTTTGGCGCCAATCAAGCAGGTTGCTTTTTTCTCGATGATCCCCAGCTTCTTGAGTGTCGTCGGGGCTGTACCTTGTCTGGCAAGTGTAGAGTATTCCATCACTGCTGACCTGCGCCTTGTAGATTCTGAATAGGCTTTGAGGAGCCAGAGGTTAGCGACTTTCCGCAATATTCTTAGCCTTTGACCCTCTGTTGTATCAACTATGCTCATGGGATGAATCCAGTTGAGTTTTTGGTCAATGATAACCCCAACAACATTAATGACGGGAGAGAAATTGATGGCAACAACATTGAATGTCAGGAGGGCGTGATTATGTTGTTTTTTTTACTGGTGATGGTCATTGTCTTGCATTTGTGTGATACGAATGTTTCTTCACAACTGTCAGCTCAGACTGCAATTTTTTTCAGATGTTATTGTATTTGAAAATGGAATGCCTCACAATTTGAAGAGTCATGAATAGTTCGAAAGATGTTGCAATCATCATGAACATCCCCACTTCTGGCCTAGTGATGGAGAGAAGGTCATTGATGAAGCAGCTGAAGATGTTTGGACCAAAGTACAGTACCCTGAGGAACCTTGCAGAATTGTCTTCAACTTGAGATGACTCATATTTCACAGTCAGGAGGATTTTCCTGTGTGTTCTGTATGACTTTACCGAGTGGAGAGTTTTCCCCTTATTTATTGAAGGTTTACAAAGTCTGACTGATGACAAACCCGGTCGAATGCTGCATTTAGTCATCGGCTGTCACTTTCACCTTAACTCTGGAATTCAGCTGTTTTGCCCATTATTGAATCAAAGCCGGAATGAGATCCGGAGCTGTATGGCACTGGCTGATCCCAAACTGGGCATGATTGAACAGGTTTTTGTTGATCAGGTGCTACTTGATTGCAGGTTGGTGGCACATTCTATCACTTTACTAATGATTAAGAGATCAATGATGGGAGGATGATTGGCTGCATTGGATTTTTCAAGCTTATTGTGTACCAGACATAGATAGGCAATGTCTGCCAATGTCGAGTAGACGCCAGTGTTGTCACTGTACTGGAGCAGCGAGGCTACGGGAGTTCTTCAATACTATTACGAGAATGTTTTCATGATCTGTAGCCTTTGCAGTATCCGGTGTCTACAACCCTTTCTTCATATGACGTGGAGTGAATCGAATTGGCTGGGGAACATTGGAATAGGCCAAGATGAATTATCCACAAAACCCTCCTCTCTGAGGGCTTTGTGATAAATTTAGCCTTATCTTTTGCTCTGATGTGCGAAATATTAATATCAAAATAGGTAGTGGCTAAGAACAGGGAATGAGCACTGACATTTTGTTTGAATGTGGGCACAGAGATCTCAAAAGGAATTACATTGAAAGCCCATGATCATTGCCAGGAAAATAGTTCTCATCACTTTACGGCTCAATGAAACATCCCTGATCATTTCAATGAAGGTAGTGAAAATTGGGCTGACTTTGTGGACGTTTAAATCACTTTGATATGTATTCTCCCCTGAAGCAATTTCCTCCATTGCATACCAATGGAATTCTCATCAACTATTGCGCAGAGTCTTGCAGTTTAACAGCGGCAACTCAAAGGTTATAAAGACGCTGCATGAAATTTATCTATTCACTAATGCAAGAAATTATGTCTCCATTAGCTATGCGATTGACACTGGAATCAATTTTATACCGCGAGAATACCACAAGCAAAAGAGAGGCAATCTTCCGTCTATTCGGTACAGAATTGTGCACGCAGGATGAAATAATAACATGAGCTATGAATTTATTTGCCTCCCAAGATTACTTGATTCTGTTGGGGTCCGGCTATATCTATATGTGGCAATGATGAGCGAGGTGAATTAGATTTTCGTTGTGAAATGGAGACTGAGAAAAAAACGGCATTGGGCTCACATTTCTACTGGGTATTACAAGGAGAGATGGGCATTAAGTTTAATTTAGTTTTGATCGGGGGTTTTGAGAGAAGGCAGACCATTGGACTGTGGGCTGGCGACTGAGCAATGTAGTCGTTCCCAGATATTTTTCTAGCCAATGAAGAGTGAGGGAATTGGAAGCCTACTTTGTGATTGTTACAACGCCTGATGGTGTATTAGGCAGTGCAGTTAGTTTCAGAGTGATATTGGGTAAAGGAGAGTGAGTTAAGCTCTGGAATTATTGTTCATGACTGAAGAAGAGCCGGATGTGACACAGGCTTAGTTATCATAACCTGCTTCATCAAGAAGAATCCTTCCATCAGAAGGTCAGAACTAGCAATGCCTACTTATTATTGCACAAAATTCAGCACGACCTGGGACTCCTCAGATCGTGAAGACACACGTTTGGGGCAGGTGATCCTTGACCCTTCAACGTCAGTACCATGGTTCTTACGATTTTACAGCGACGACACAAAGACTGAGCGGTCTGTCATTGGATTCTCCTCATAACATTCGAATCATTTTCCAGGCAGGTCCATGAAATGATTTTGTTCTTTTCTTTCTTATAAACAATAATGACCATTTCTGATTAAGATGTGATTATTTACTCTACAATCTTCGAATTAGGAAGACATTAGTAATAATGAGAACTATTTTTTGGTATCTATCTTTCTCGAAAAACAGATAGAACAGCACAGATCACATGGAGACACCTACCTGGAGCTTGAACTACAAAGCAACATATGCAATTATGCAAATGTTTCTTTGGTTCATTAACTATCCATTATCCCAGAGGAAGATCATTCAATGTTTAAACTATTTTTCGTTCAATTTCAAATTCAGTTTCAAATGAATTTAACCATTGCACATGACCAAATGGAAGGATTTAGATTTACGTAACGTGGAATGGAACAAAGCGTGAGAAAGGGAGGTTGATTTACATCTGAAGCCAACACTGCCATTGAAATTAATTCTTGTCTTTTACACACTATCCTATGTAAATGCCCGAACAGAACAAGTTTTCACTTGATCTCACTGAAATCGACAGAATATCTCTTGAAGTCTGTTATGACCAGTGTCCAGATGAGGCTCAATTGAAAATGGATAACCCTCGCTTACCTAAACATGTTTACTGATTTCATTGCTTTGTTTGTTAGCTATAATGATACACACACGTTTGCCTGCGAAAAGCAAATAACTCCAGAAATATGCGCAAACCGTTCACTTGTGTCATTTTCAGCGCTCCAGTACACTACTTCCTACAGGTTTATATTCATTGAAATATAAAACAAACTTATGCAAGTTTTGATCAATCATATATTTAACTGGAAACATGTGCCACAGTCCGATGATCTTCATATCACAACCTCCTGTACTACACCAAATACGATTTGAACAAGACACCTGATATTTGAAAGATAGCTCTGTCTGAATATCCAAAACGAACAGTACAAATCATGAATATTCTGATTCCATTTTGTACCGACTTTTGCAGTCTTCTTTACTCAGACTTCAGCTTCACAACTTCAGATGATGAACAATATCATTAATTTGGAAGTTTACTTTTCCTTAGAGTCTTTGTTTAATATTCTTCAGAGTTATTTGCTCCATTTGAAACTGAACCTTATCCTGCCATTTTCATTGCCTGTCTGCCAATGTTATGCCTCACTTGTAGAAAAATCCGCACGCATTTAATTTTTGTCTCTTAGAATATTATGATCTTCAAACACACTGGCCTTGAAACGTTTGCTGGACCTTCCATTTTGTTCATCTCCTTTTCCCGTTAGGCACTTTGCAGACTCCAAGAATCAATAATGATTCCATAGCCTCAGAGCCGACCGCATGATACCTGTCATCCATTTTCCTCATGTTATTTCCCTGCCCTCCCATCCAGACGTTGACTTATTTGTCTTTTGTTTACTTTTCTCTCAGCAAAGAGGACCCCGTCTTTGTTCCTTCACACATCGAAGAACGCCTGTTATACATCTCTATTTCTCTTTCCCAATAATAAACATCACTTATTTTTATACTAGGCCTCCACATTACGGGTTCTCTTCGCGCCTTCTCCACCTCTGTCAGAAGGATTAAACAAAAACACCTTTCAGCACTGTTTCGTTCTGAAAAACAGTCAGACTGGACTTGAAACATTAACTTTGTTTCTTTCTTCACAGATGTTGCCAGAAATGCTGAGTTTAATCCATCAAGTTCCTCAGTTATTTCGTAACGCTTCTTAGTCAGTCAGTTCTTCCTTCCAATATACTTCATGACCAATGGTAAGTGTGGGAGAATTTCCTCATCTGGCATCCTGGAGTACCCAATGACAAACGCACACAGCACCCTATGGAGCAGCCTGGATCAATCCATGCAAGGATTCACAAAGCTGATGGAGAATGGTGAATCCTCTCTGCGATTCCATTGCAGTTACACATATTGACAGTGTCAGGAAGCATCCCAGTGTACATTGAGGTATGGTAGCATTGAATATTCTTGCACAGAGTGCATTCAAATTGTCAACGACAGTCAGTTTAACAAAAGATTCTCTTTTATTCCAGTTTGTTTTTTCTAAGTCAGATGAACGGTAAACCTTTATTTCGATTATTTACCAACAAATTCCTGAAATCACATAATACTAGAAAACGAGAAAAAACTGTGTAGAAATTTGTGCCTGTTTGCAGATTATTCTGTGGACATGTCGAATAACAGAAATCCACAGCAGACTATAAAAATCTCGGTGTGATTGTCTGCATAAACATAACTGCCCATATTATGCGAAGCCGCAAATATTCATGGGTGTGTTTAGCACAAGATTCCTGAGCAAGAATTGCTAAACAAACGGATACATTGAGATTTTCGACAAGAGTTGTTGCTCAGGTTGTGGAACAGGTTGCTGGTTTCCTCGCTGAGCTGGGAGTTTTGCTTTCAGACGTTTTGCTGCCATGCTAGGCAACATCATTTGTGAACATCCAGCGAAGCTTTGTTATTCTGTGCCGCTTGATGTGATATGTCTTGGTATGTTTTGGTGGATGTGATCATTTTCGGTTCAACGTCTGAGAGGTTGGTAATTGGAGTCGAAATCTATAAGGTTTTTTTTATTGACGTTGTGTTTTGAATGCCAGCTCTCTCAGAATTCCCACAAGTAAGTTTTCTTTGGACTGACACAGGATGCATGCATTTCCCCAGTCGAAATGGTTATATCGGCAGACAGACAGATTGACAGATGGACAGATCGACAGGCAGAGGATTTGATTACTCTCCTGTGACAGGTGTTGAACTGAGGGTTCCACAGCTATTTGTTTTGTGCTCCGGATCATTTGTAAACAGGTGAACCTCACCTGGAAACATTCCAAAATCCAGGAAATAATATAGATTGAAAAGCCTCACAGAGCAAGATGTTCATCCTGTTAAAGGGTTTAAGCAGCTGCATGGTGTCCACTATTGAAATGTTTGAATTCTTGCTAAAGATGTATGGAAAATGATGAATAACTAATTGAAAAAATTAACGTGCTGATGGACAAAATAAATAGTATACATGGTGAAAAGCTGCTTTTAAAATGTCATCTTTGCAGTATATGCAGAAATGTGGAAAGTAGTCAATGATTGCTAGGTATGGAAATATTAGCATGCCAATTCGAATGTCAATACGATTGAATGCTGGGTGTTTACAGAGGTCAATGGGGAAATCAGGAGTCAGTATACAGAAATACTCTGATTCACAGTTCATTATTATGCAGTTGGATGAATTGATGGAGATAGGGAGAGATAGAGAGTGATAGATAGATAGAGAGATAGATAGATAGATAGATAGATAGATAGATAGATAGATAGATAGATAGATAGATAGATAGATAGATAGATAGATAGATAGATAGATGGAGAAAATGGTCCAAATGTTGTAAACCTGACATAAATACAGAAAACGCTGGAGAAACAGAACAGGTTTTCAATAATTTGTGGAGAGAAACTGACTTTGAGGTGGATATCACTCTTCTCCAAAACCTCTTCTGACGACGGAGAGCCATATTTTCGTGTTGAAGAAAATCTCCTTTTCGCTTTCCCTCATTTGATTTGAAACTGTTCCACCCATTTATTGCCTCATCTACTAACGGAAAGATGTACATTGCGTGCCATTCTATATTTGTCCCACATAATCTTCGACAAGCCAACAATGATATTCCCAATCTTCTATGATCTGAGGAAAGCAACAGCAGTATATTCAAACTTTTGTTGCAGCTTACTTCCATCAACTCAGGCTGCAAGCTAATTAATCTCCTCAGCAACTTTGCTCGCGCAATCAGTATATTGCCACAACTTGGTGACTACCATTTCATACTGAACTCAAGCTGTGGTCTGACCAACGATTTGTACATTTCCAAAGTAACCGATTCCTTGACCAACAAAGGGAAATGTTCGTTATTCATTCTTAACTATGCTAATTACTTGCTTGCTGAAAATGTGTTGCTGGTTAAAGCACAGCAGGTTAGGCAGCATCCTAGGAACAGGAAATTCGATGTTTCGGGCCAGAGCCCTTCATCAATTACTTGCTTGCACAACAAGGTATGCCTAACTTTCCGTAGTTTCCGTGGTGATAACATTCATGGAATAATATCTTGCATCGTTCACCATTCACTTAACACTTCAATGTTCGCATTGGAATTCCGTTTACTGTTAGTCTGCGTACCGTCAAGTTCTTTTAAACCCTTTTACTGTGTTCGTGATGAATGGTAGAGTAGGTTCAAATGTCCGAATGGCCTCCTACTCTTCTTATTTTAAATCTTCACATACTCGCAAAATTTGAAAAAAACACAAGTCATTAACGTTCACGAACCACATCACAGACCCCAGCATTGTGAAACCTCAATGGAAACAGAATTCGAGTCACAGAAGGATTCTGCTTCCCTCGTCTTGAATTTTGATACAACGTACCAATTGGCCATGGATTCCATGGTGTCTTACTCTCTTGACATGTCAGCCATTAATGAACTCATTATAATGTTTGCTAAAGGTATCAAGCTCTTCTTCAGAAACCTGATTGACGTTTTAAAAGTCTCGACTGTGAACATTTGTTTATCAAATCCATGCCGAGTCCGTCATCAATCCATAACTCCTCAAAAGCAAACATGATCTTTCACTTTAAATTCTTTCGAATAAATTCATTAGAACTGATGCTGGACGATTGTCCTGTAGGTTTTCTGGCGATCCTTTTCTTAATATTATTTTCAAATGATGTGCCGAATTTAGAAGTACACGGTTCTCCTGAGACTTCACCGTTGGCCAGAGAGGATTCGATCCCTACTGGCAACGTCTGTGGTATTTCTTCCCTGGTCTCTTTCAACTTCTTAAAAGAAGCTTCCCTCAGCTTTCTGGGTTTATCCAAATAGGAGGCTTTTTAATCCCAGTAAACTGTTTTCTGTCTCTGGCTTTCCCCTCTTTCCTGGACATACACACATTCTGAGCTTTTGTCATTCTTATTAGCTTGCTTCACTTCAAATTGATATTACATTTTCTCAACCATGATACCTCTACTTATTTCAGCGGTGTCAATTGTTAAGACCAATGCAACGTATTTATTGAGGATAGTGCTCATGACTTGCACTTGCGTGCACAGATTGTATCTATGTTCTGTGTTCACTCCTACTGATTCCCAAGCTATTTCCATGCTCCATACATTTCTCTTCAATGTTCTACTTTCCTTCTAAATTTTTCCTTTGCACTTCTCTGACTCTGGACACACTGTCGTATTCAGAACTGGGTCTGTGCATTTGTTCATTTTTATTTTAAAAATCCTCAAGTTTGTAACTCTTGACATTAAATGTTATCCTTTCTTCGAGGTCGTTGCTTGATTTTATAGGAACATATTTGGTCTGAACTTCTGATATTTTCTTCTTGACGACTCCTCGAGTTATGACGACTTGATCTGCAAGTATTTTCTCCCAGTGGACATTGACCAATTTGCATTTTTTAAAATTAATTACCCTGTCCAGATGTCAGTGCTCTTATTCTCAGGCAATCTTTGTTATTTTTCCTTTGCTATCCCAATTCGAACTGGGTTATGTTTATTATCTCTACATTGCTCATTTGTAAATATAACTTACCAATTTCTTTTCATATTCTTCTGGATTGCGAGTGAACCTGTCAAGCTTCCTCATTCTCTTTTGAACTACATTCATTCAGGCAAGTGATTAGTCGTCCAACGTACTCCAGATTTAAGCATTCTACATCGTAAAAAGGCTTTAGAATGTCAGGAGTTGAGTTATTTGCCGCAGTATTCCAAGCTTCTCAACTGCATTTCCAGCAATTATGTTTGTATAGCTTCTAGAGTACACTTTGTGGTCAAGTGAAATGCCCACGATGTTGATAATGTAACTTCTTGGACATATATATTGTCTGAGATGTTTGTGCCATGAATGCTACTTATCACTTGCCATTCCAAGCCTGAGTACTGCATTTGCCTTTGTGCATTTGAACGTGGGCCGCTTCATTACGTAGTTAATTGTGCTAACTGTTGTGTAACTATCAGCGACCATCTCACGATATGATAAGGTGAGCATCATTGATGAAGCAGCCAAAGATGGTTTGGACAGGACAACAGCCTGCGGAACTCCGGCAGAGATGTTGTGGAAGAGAGATGACTGATATCCAAAATTCGCAAATAGCTTCCTTTCTGCCAGGTATGAATGCAATCATTAAACTTTTGCTTCCAAAGTGTTTTGGAAACAAAGTATCAAAATGTAGTGTTACAATTCTGTTCGGGGTCCACCGAACACTACGAGATCTGAGAGAATACCATTAAGTCATCATGTAAGTTTGTACAACAATAAATGGATTTTAAGTTAGACATCTTTTGGTTTTCCTGTTGTGTGGAGAATGTGAAGAAGACTGAACATCAGGATCTAACTATGGAAATGTCACTTTCCTATTTGCATCTCATCTGCAAGTTGTGAATAGAGATCGGAGTGCTGAATAGTGTCAAAGAGGGAGGGAAGGCAGAGATAGTTGATTTGGAGGGAGTGTCATGTAATTGGGTGTAACAAGTGCCATGTATCTACCTTCAGCCAATTAAAAGCTGACATCAGGAATCAGACTTTAATACAATATCGTGATGGTTTGCTACCTCGCAACTGATCTCTCAAAGTCAATTGATATCTCATGTATATAAATTCCTTAAGATGTTTCTAAAATGTGATGAGATATTCATTGATATGACAGAACAGAACTTGTCCCCATTAAGGGATTGTTCTTGATTCAGTTTCCAAAAGAATAAATAACTTATTTGGCATTGTACTTAAATGTGACAAAAAAGGATTCTTTTTTAAGAAAAATGCGAAACGATTTCTGACACCTTCACTTCCCAAATGTTTTTCCAGGTGCGAGAAGAAAAAATCATTTCCTCTACCAGACGATACATTTAACCCATGGGTCCAAGAATGACAGGAAATTACTCGTTCGGGAATTGCTTCGGATCGTAGAGGCAATTCCAATTCTCTTATGTGCAGGAGCAGGAATTCCGAGAGTATGCATGACCTCAGTTATTACAACATCGACATTCCACGAACTGTACATGGTCTTGACTCCCAGTAGTTGCATGTAAGTGCTGAACATTGGATGAAGGTGCATCCAAATTTCAGACTTTGCGTTTTCTGTGAAAGAGTCATCGAATCATAGAGATATACAGCATAGAAACAGACCATTCTGTCCAAGTTGTTCCTCACAAAAAGATATTGTAAGCTATTCTAGTGCCATTTTCCAGCACTTGGCCCATATCCTGCACAACCCTTTCTATTCATATACCCATCCATATGCCTTTCAAATGCTGTGATTGCACTATTCCCCACCATTTTCTCTGGCAGCTTATTCCATATATGCGCCACATACTGCGCACAAAGGCTGCCCCTTATGTACCATTTATATCCTCCCCTCTTATAAGAAAAAAATCCCTTTAATTCTGGATTTCCCGACCTCAGGGAAAAGACTTGTCTGTTTTCTCCTATCAATGCCCCTCATGATTTCTTTAGGGTTAATACTTAGCCTCCAATGTTACAGAGAAAACAGTCCAAGCCTATTCAGTCTCGCCCTATAAGTCAAGTCCTCCAACACTGGCAACATGCTTGTACTTGTTCCCTCACTCTTTTAAGTTTCACAACATCATTTCGATAAGAAGGAGACCAGAATTGCACGCAATATTCCAAAAGTGGCTTAAGCAACGTCTCGTACAGCCGAAATGTGACATGCCAATTCCTATATTCAGTGCTCTGCCTAATAAAGTAAAGTATTATCAACCACTTTTTGATTATCCGATCCACCTGCAACTCTACTTTCAAAGAACTATGACCTGCACTCCAAGGTCTCTCTGTTCAGCAACACTCCCCAGGACCGTTCCTTTAAATATAAATGTCCCGCTTTGGTTTGTATTTCAACAAAAAAAGCATCTCACGTTTTTCTAAATTAACCTCCATCTGCCATTCGTCAGCCCAAAGATGGGCGGCACAGTGGCACAGTGGTTAGCACTGTTGCCTCACAGCACCAGACACCTGGGTTCAATTCCTGCCTCAGGCGACTGTCTGTGTTGAGTTTACACATTTTCCCGTGTCTGCGTGGGTTTCTTCCGGGTGCTCCGGTTTCGTTGCAGGTCAGGTGAATTGGTCTTGCTAAATTGCCCATAGTGTTCGGTGAAGGGGGGAATGGGTCTTAGTGTGTTGCGCTTCAGTGGGTTGGTGTGGACGTGTTGGGCCGAAGGGCCTGTTTCCATACTGTAAGCAATCTAATAAAATCTGAAATGTGATCAAGTTCCCGTTGTACTCTGAGGTAACCTTCTTCATTGTCCACTTCGCCTCGAAGCTTGGTGCTCTTTCCTGAAACTGTGCAGAATTGTCATTGGTTTCTCTCTGAGTTCAAATAGGCAATTAATGCTTCCAATACACTGATAAAATCGCCTTGCAACAACAGACAAAAATTGTCAGGTTTTTAAAGGTGAATGAAATTTTCAGCAATTAAATGGAATCTGTAATGATGCAGATGCAGTAAACTATTGCTGGCAAAGTTTGGGATCATATGTAGACGACAGGGAAACTCAATGATGAAATAGCCCCATTCATAAGGGAGAGGATAGCATGGAAGATGGGTCAGACGTGAGGTATGGATGAAAGTATAGAACCCAGAGGTCTGGAGTGAACCACAGTGACGGCTTTTAGGAAAGCATGCATAGTTAAGAATAGAATGAAAACGTTAAAATAACTTCTTGATAGAGCACAATTGAGAGAAATTAATCATATCCATGACACATGACATTCCCAACGCTTGCTGCAAATCCGCCACTTCATCAACGCAATCTTGAAAATTGACACTGTGACAATATCTCAAGTACTTTTTTTTCGATGGACTGCAGCATTTCACTCCCTCTGTCTCAGTGAGAGGATCAGTATGTTTGTGGCATAACTGAGAATTATCACAACCAATACTCTATCAGTGCACGGTCAGTTTGTTTAGAAATATATTTTTCAATTTTCCCACATAGCTCATGGAGTGCACTTTGTTGTTTCGGTAAAGTATCAAAGGCACGTTTTAGAGCTGGAACAGAGCAACCATAGAATCAAAAGGTCATAGAGATGTATAGCATCGAAACAGAGCCTTCGGTCTGACTAGTCCATTTCAGTCTGATATCCTAAATTAATCGAGTCTTATTTGCCAGCAGTTGTGTCATATCTATATGAAAACTTTCGATTTCGGCACCCATCCAGTTGTGTTTTAAATGCTGCAGTTGTACCAGTCCCTACCATCTCCTCTGGCAGTTCAATTCCACACATGCACTATCTTCTGTCTGGAAAAAGTTGCTGCTTATGTCCCTTTTTAAAACTTTTCCCTCTCACCCTCATTCTTTGCCGTCTCGTTCTGGACTCTCCGACTCCAAGAAAAGGTCGTTTCGGTTTATCCTATCCATGTCCCTCATGACTTTATAAACCTCAATGTGGTCAACCCTCAGCTTCTAACGCTTCAGGGAAAACGGTCCCAGCCTATTCTCCCTCTCCCTACAGCTCTTCAAACTTGGCGACATTGTTGTAAATCATTTCTGTACCCTTCCATGTTTCGCAACAACATTTCTGTGGGGAATGTGTGGGGGCGGGAGAGGGTGGGGTGTATGTGAAGGTGGCGGTGGAGTCCAGGACTGCACACACTATTCCAAATCACCAGGTCCCGGCAGGAAGTAAATCGTTCTCGAAATGGAAACCTTGACAATTCTACTGACAGAGGCTTTGAAATCATGGACAGAACTCGAAGAAGTGGGCGGCACGGTGGAACGTGGTTAGAACTGCTGCCTCACAGCCCTAGAGACGCAGGTTCAATTCCCGACTCAGGTGACTGACTGTGTGGAGTTTGTACATTCTCTCCGTGTCTGCGTGGGTTTCCTCCGGGTGCTCTGGTTTCCACCCACCGTCACAAAGAAGTGCAGATCAGGTGAATTGGCCATGCTAAGTTGCCCGTAGTGTTAGATAAAGGGGTAAATGCAGGGGAATGGGTGGGTTGTGCTTCGGCGGGTCGGTGTGGACTTGTTGGGCCGAAGGGCCTGTTTCCACGCTGTAAGTAATCTAATCATCCTCCTTCGTCTCGGAATGGCTATGAACTGAATTGTACTACGGCATACCATACAAATGAAGAAAATGTCATGAATTGCAGCCCTTCTTCTTGTTTTAAGTATCACGAATGCTTTGGTAACTTCATTCCATTTATTAAGAAATGGAATATGTGGAAATGATCTTTAATACTATACTCTCTGAGGTTCCATCGAAACTTCGTTAATGCACCTTTTGTGATCGGCATGATCATTGACCAATATATCTCTGTTGTCCATCTAATGAGGATTTGACAATATCCAAAATATTCATACTATATCATCCTGTCTAATGTAAACTTTTGGCAGTGTTCATTGTAAATCTGTTCATACTTGCCAAATTAAAAGTAGACACAGCTAATGACAATTTATGTAGTTATAAGTGGTTAATGTTTCGATGTTAATAATTTTTGAAGTTGTTTTGTGAAATTATATTTTTCTCTATCCCTAACCTGATAATGTTGTTTAGGAGCGCGCAGTCAAAACTTGTAAACTTGCGCAAGTCAAAAGATGAAAGTGGATAACCTAGCCACAACACATCGTTGTTCTCAAGGTAAACTTCTGGGATATTATTAGGAGCAAAAAAAAGAGCAGAAAGGTCAACCTTCCACCAATGGTCTTTATCATACTCCACTTGATGAACTCTGATTTACTTTTTAGCTCCAACTCTTAAGAGGTTCTTTTTTTGTTATGGTTTGCGAATTGTGGAATGCCTCAGGAGTCCTTGCTGGGTCGATTGATGTTTACTATTTATATGAATGTTTTGAATGAGAATGTACACGCATGATTTGCAAGCTTGCAGACAAAATTAAAATAGGACATACTGTGTGCAGTGAGAAAGTTTATCTGAAATTGCAGCAGGACCGTGATCAACTGTGGAAGTGGTTTGAGAAATGACATATTGGGGTTAATGGAGAGATGTAGGAGGGGCTGCATTTTGAAAAGCCGAATTGAGGTAAGAGTTTCATGAGTTTCTTCTATTTTGCTTTGTTCTTTTTTTATGTCCCAGAACTTTACCTTGAGAGCTATGATGTGTTGTGGCTAGGTTATGCACTTTCATCTTTTAATTTGTGGAAGGTTAAGAATTTTGACTGCGCGCACCATACCAACAGTATCAGGGTCTCAAAGAGTGATGAGGAACCGAGGGATCTTGGAGTTCATACCCACGGCTTTCCAAAAGTAGAGTCCCAGGTAGGCAGGGCAGGGAAGAAGGATTTTGGCATACTCGCCTTCACCAGTCAGGGCATTGATAATAGAATTTGGGACGTTTTGTTGCGGTTTTACAGGACGTCGATGAGACAGCACTTGGAGTATTCTGTTCAGTTTTGGTCACCTGGATCTCGGAAGGATGTTATTAAATTGGAAATAGTGGAAAAGAATTTTAAAAGATTGCTGCCAGGACTCAAAGGTCTGTTTCATTTGGGAGAGCTTGGACAATGTAGGTGTTTTTTTTTATTTCGTAGCGGAGTAGACTGAGGCAGGGAAATTATAGAAGGGTGTCAGATCATGTGAGGCATGTTAGAAAGTAAATGCATGCAGTCTTTTTACCAGGGTTGTGGGATCAAGAACTAGAGTGTATCAGTTTAAGGTTAGAGTGGAAAGAATGAAAGGGAAACTGAGAGTGAACTTTTTTTACACGGATGGTGTTACTGAAATGGATGAGCTGCCATCAGAAGTATTTGAGGCATGAACATTAACAATTTTTCAAAGGACTTTTGACAAGCACATGGATAGGACACTTCTTAAGAGATAAAGTCCAAGTGCAGAAAATGGGATTAACATGGGCGGACATTTTGGTCATGTGGACGAGTTTGGGCCAAAGAAGGTATCTTCGTCTGTAGGACTCTATGACTCTACTGGAAAGCAGAAAGAGAGATAAAAAAAAGAGAGAATAGAGGAACGTGTGGACCGTGGAATAAAAGTGTTCATCAGTTAATTGTAGATTTTAAGTATTCATAGCTGAAAGGATGGTTGCCAGATCTATATTTATTTGCAATTCATGTTCTCAATACGAAAAGGCTTCTGTGTCACCATAAAGGTCTGGACTACATATCGTTTGTTCACATCTGATCTAATACATGTTAAGTCTGTAAACATGATTTCGAAATGATATAATGGAAGACAGCAAACAGGAATGGCGATCTCAGTCTGTATAGTCCACTGGTCTATAACTTTACTGGGCAGGTCCTCAGAATCTGAGATAATACAATGAAAGAGGAAAAACAGAAATGCAAAGCTCAATGTGCAATGAGGTCTCGTCACCAAAGAGGGAGTCAGGACCTTCAATAACGTAAGTGATGATGCAGTTAAAGCCACTTTGATACCATAGTCACTGTACTGCATCATTATCGATGACAACCTGCAAATATAATATTCCAGAAATATTCATGTGACATGTGATATACCGAAGTATGGGCCTTTTGGCATACACGGAGCTAACTATAGGAGAAAGAGTGGAAATTGTTTCTTTAATTTTAAAAATAAGTCACATAAAATGCTTCCCTTAAAATGTTTGACTTTTGGAGCGTCAAAGGCTACATTGCTGCTGATCATAATACTGAAACACTGGAATCGCGAGGAGACCAGATCAGTTAACGGAAGCAGACTTGCTTCCCTAAACAACAGTACTGAACCAGATTTCGAGGATATGGTCACTTTGTATAAAATATTTATTCCAGGATTAATAGTTGTTTTCAGCATTTACTAGTTCCTCTGACACCTGGTCTACTGCAGTATGATGAAGAGTTTAAGATTCTCCAATTACTTAGCAAAGAAACTAGTGACCAGATCAACTGCACTTCAGCTTTTTGGAAACTTATGCACTTAGGAAAACATTTATAACTCATGTCCTGAAATTAGCGAGTTTGGAACTATTCCCTCAGACAAAACTCGGATTTCCCATTAGCTTGCAGTTGTGTCGGTGCCAAGGTGCTTTCTAATGGGAGGCTTTGGGGTATGTTCAGGCAACAAATGCAGTTTGGAAAATGTAAAGATTCGCTTATCGTAAAAGGTCAATGGCGATCCGGTGTGCAGTAACTTCCTGAAGAAGACAGCTGACTGTGTGTCTCGATATTTCATTGGGAGCAAGGGATTGGTTAATGTTCGTGGTTGTGGAAACAAGGATTAGAGGTGATTACTTTAAATTAGAATAAAAGAGAACTCGAGAGGCAACATATTTGCACAGAGCGTGGTGTGCATGTGAAATGAGCTTGAGAGTGGAAGTGTTTGAGGCAGTTTCATTAAAAACATTTAAAAGGCACTTGGACAAATAGACAGCGAGGAAAGGTATCGGAGGACATCTGCCAAATACAGGGAAATGGAGTTAGCATGGATGGAACCTTTGGTTGGCAACAGCCAGTTTGGGCCAAAAGGCCTGTATCCACGCTCAAGTTGAATATGCAAGTTTTGTATTCATTCCCAAGTTTAAGGTGTTCATGTAGGCTTTTGCTGTTTTGTTTTACTGCTGTTGGTAACGCCTCAGCGTGAGAGTCGACGAGATAGAATGCTGGGATATGACCACTGTTGGAGTGCAGGGAGTATTGAAGTTTTCTATCCTATCCTGATTTAACATTGGGGAATGGATACCACATCGGCTGTACAGCACAGTCTGAAAAATCAATTAGATTGAATCTTGCTAAGACAGATAAATGATAATGGCAGGCGGAACTACTGAGTGGGAAGCAATGAATCACAGTATCACAGAAATATTACAGTGCAGAAAGAGGCCATTAGGACCAAAGAATCAATTAACCAGTGCGAATTTCATACGTTTTTAAACAAAACTGCACACCATTACCACCCAATAAAAAAGTGTATCCAACGCCCCCTTGAATGCTTCAGTTGTACTTGTTTCTCCCACGTTGCCAGCAAATGCATTCAAGTCGCTATTACCTCGCGATTTGGATGATGCTTTTCTTTCTCAGTGCAGACCACTGAGTCACCATAGGACCAGATAAGAGCTGATAAGGATCTGATTGCTTCATGGTGAAGAACTTATGGTCGGAACGTCGACTCTCCTGCTCCTCGAATGCTACATTACCAGCTGTGATTTTTCAGGAACACATTTTTTTTACTCGGATCTCCAACATTTGCAGTCCTCACTTTCTCCGACCCAATAACATGCCTTCTTCAGATTTAAAACACCTGCGTGAAGAGAACTGAGAGAACGACTTCATGGTGCTGTAGTCCTGCTAGTTCTTTTCCTTGTTTCGTAAAAGTTTCTCTCTGTTTTATGAACAGCTCAAGCAATTTAACTTCCCGAAGACAATTACACATTTTTTTTGTCGGGCAGATGGCCTTTGTATTAATAATTTATCACAGGTCCACAAAGCAGTCAGCTTCATATGCAAACAACTACTGGGATGCTGTTCGTTTGCAGTTTCTGTTTGGGAGCCACAGCCATATAAGCAGTGTTCACAGTGAACGTCACTTGTTTTCAAAACATGAAGCCGTTCTTCAAAAACCCTGAGTTTCAGGCTGTTCTCTCTTATTCTAGTCCTCACTTTAAACATCTCAATCAAATGATAAGGCGTCGTCTTTGTGTGGAAATAAAATTGTGGTGGACCAATTGCTTCCCTTATCCTTACCATTCAAGGAAAAAGAAACATAAAGAATTATGACAAAATGGCTTTACCCCTCTGTTGAAAAAGTGCTCATTAGCTTGAATCGTTCATTTGACGTCTGTCGGGACGGATGGACAACCTGACTCATGACTTTCTTCCTCACAGAGATATCCGCACTCTGATTTCTGTATTATTACCAAGATACCCTTTGGAGCTATTACTACACTAAGGAGACTCTCGGATCGTATCCATGAGCAGGAAGTCCGGAATTGTGTGGCACTGTCGGAACTTAAACTGGACATCAATGAGCAGCTTAGCTGTGAGTGTGATGCTGCGTTTCAGCGATGCTCATGACGCTTTCTTACAATGTACCGATGCTCTATGTAGATTGGTGCAGTGGTAACTGGTCGAGGTCTGCTTTGTATGTGCATGTGATTTTCCAAATTGTCAGATAATTGTCAGAGTTGTGGCTGCACTGAAACTGTTGAGTTCGTGGTGTGGAAAATTCTGGAGAAGAAGTCTTCACTACTAATGTTGGAGCTTTTTTAGGAGCCACAGCCTTTGATGCATGCAGTGACCAGCAGATGTTCTTGTTAAGACACGGAGTGAACAGCTCTGATTGAAGCCTGGCATCTGTGTTGTTGGGCTCTGGAACAGCTGAATACGATTACCTTTTCGATTTCCCTATAAGCCATGGCGACAGCTTTCTGCTCCTCCATTCTGTTAGTCCTGTGGAATTTCCCAAAGACCATGGGATGTAGTATCCTTTGTGCATTCAAAAATACTTCCTTTTACTACTTTGTGGCTTACTCTAACCTATGACCAGTGCTGAATTCGATTCTTACCAATGGCGTTAATATTGGAAAGTAGATTGGATTTATTCATTGATTATGTGGGAACAAGGCTCGAATATAGAATCAAAGAGTCATACAGCACGGAAACAGGCACTTCGGTCCAATTCACACATGCCAAAGACATGCTTACCCAATTGTCTTTGAAACGCGATAACTGTGTTTTCACATATGCATTGTCATAGGAAATGAAGTTCTCTTCTCTCTGCTGAAGGACTGTGGAGAACATGAGGAATGCAGATGCTGAAGATCAGAGTCAAAAGTGTGGTGCTGAAAAAACAGAGCTGCTCAGGTAGCATTCGAGGAATAGAAAAGTCGAGGCTTCCACCATTAGCTCTTCAACAGGAACAATTTTGGGTTGTACTGCATAACACGTGAACGCCTATCCTTGGTTAAAAGGGCACGTGCCAGCCAAAAACCAACCCTGACATGACGTACTTGAATGCACTTGTCACTATTTAGTGGAAGATACCTCAATAGTCTGGAAATATATTCATATAAACTCTGACCCTCGTGTCTGTCGAGCACGCCTCAGCACAATTCCGGAGTTTAACCTGTCTAAATATTCGGACAGAAACATTTAGTAACGGACTCTCGTCTTTATTCTCGCAATGCAGCAGATCAGGTATCATGGCACATGGAAATGTTCACCCGTGTCTCAAACTCCAGCTCTTTATTTCATGATCTCAAGCACAGACTCATCACGAAATTGCTGCCAGTACACAGTTAGATTTCCATAAACCCCTGTTCACATTCAATATTTACCATGCTGTCAGCTTGAAAGGCAAACACACATTAATCGATTGTTTCACACTATCCTTCATCATTTCAATTACTGTTCAATTTTCTTCATACCAGTTTCTATTTCAAAGCAACATAAACCTCCCTCTGCGTCCTGATTTCTGTCGTTATTTTTTGTGCAGACCCCTTAAATCTTGACATCAATTTATACAATGCTGTGATATCGCTTTAAGCTATCTATACGGATTGCCCTTTCATTATCTGTGCTGTTATGCCTCCCTCCAGTCTTATGTCTTTTGTCGTGAGAAGTGTTGATTTTCTGTCTTAAATGTAGGAACTTTGTTTCACACAACAAAGATAGAATTCTCTTCATTCAGGAGTTTCGATGAATTGATCTGTGGGAACTATATACTGAGGCATGCATACACACACACACAGACACACACACACACACACACACACACACACACACACACACACACACACACACACACACACACACACACACACACACACACACACACACACACACACTAGACGGTGATAGAATTGACATGGATTGTCTCTGAATGATGCTTCTGATGTCTCTTCCTAGAAATGGTCATAGTCTGACAAGTGGCAAGAATCTAGCTTACTGCTTGTCTCCCCAAGCCTGGATTCTGTACAGTTTTTTGTGAGGAATAGAGACGCTGAAGAGTCAGATCGATACGTGTGCCGCTGGTAAAGCACAGCAGGTCAGGCAGCATACAAAGAGCAGGAGATTTGAAATTTTGGGCATATCCCTTCATTAGGAATGTCAAGATCACACCCTTAGAATTAAAAGCTTTCACTGCATTATTTGTTCAAATACAAACTACCACTTTACGTTGCATGGATAGTGCCTATTTATTAAACTATTTTCCCTTGAAACTAACAATGTTGGGAATGCTTGGCAGCTTCTGTTGCGAGTAAATGAGCTCAGGTTTAAAGCTTTCATGGGTTGTTATAGTTAACATGATACAAAACGGCAGTAGGGGTCTTTCACACAATCATATTCAATTATTTTCAAATGTTATTTATTAATATTAACTCAAAAGTTTGACACCACTGCCAGTTCGTGCAGAATCCGAAACCCTGAAACTTCACTTTCAGTTAGGAACAGATCACAGTTTTATACGAATCTCGGATTGGAAACCCAATTCCAGAATTTCCCATTGTCCAGTTGTGAAGGAACAAACACTGAAAAAAATGCAGGAACTCATCAGGCCTGACACATCCCAGAGTTCTGCAGAAAGGTCATATTGGATTTGAAATGTTATCCCTGCTTCTGTCTCCTCAGATGCTGTCAGTTAACATTTCCAGTCTGGTAATCTTTTATTAAAGATAAACTTGACCGTTTTAATCCTGCGAGCTGACACGGCATGAACGTGACTGCAACTGACTGTCTGCAACTGGGAACATTACCAGTTGGAAATTCTAATTCAAACCACTCACCATTCCGACTTGGAAATGTGTTGCAATTTCTTCAATATTGCACAGTCCATATCCTGGGGTTGTCTCGCTAATGGCATTATATATCTACCGTCAACACATTGACTGCATGATTCAGGATGGTCGTTCATCACCCCCCCCCCCCCCCCCGTCTCCGTTATGGACTGGAAATGACCCCCTCAAAAGAGTTCAAGAAGGTAACCTGGACCTTAGCATTTTAAGTTAAAGACAGATGTGAAGTGACTATCCCAGCTGTGATTCAGCTGGTCATACAACTTCGCTTTAAGTAAATCAATATTTTAGTTAAAACTAGAGTTGAAACACAAACAAAAGAAAACAGAATTTAGAATAGCTTGTTGGAAAACAGAACCAATCCAACACAGCAACTTAAGTAAGAAACTTCTCCCATCAAGCAACACCCCATAAACACATCCGTTGGCAAAAGGGAAATTTAAACACAGATTCTTATCAGTTAGAGGGAACAACCTCCAGAGATTTCCGAGAGGTACATCAACTTGAAATCATCTTCTGAAGGTTGGAACCCTGTTACACTCCAACTGCTTCTATCTGTTACTGTGAAACCGAAGTTCAAGAAGCTTGAACGTGGAGAAGTGTTAACTCCCCTGCCATTGTTAAACTAAGCTTTTCCGAAACATTTGGTCCATCTGTCTTTACAAAAGCTTTCAAAAGAAAACAAGGAGAAAATCATCTTTTCAAAGAGATCTCATTGTCACACCTCCACCTTCTCAAGGACCAACGAGGATGGGCACTAAGCACTGGATCCAGATAGCGGTGCCAAATTCCCATGTAGCGAAGTGCTTCCCCCAAGTATTGTAAACACTTGAGCACTGTCAAAATCAGTAATAACATTTGAGGTAAACACTGAGTACTGCACTCTCCAACTTCTTCTTTTCCCAAAAAAAAAGACTAGTCACTGCAACTACAATTTTGTTTGGAAATTAACGCAGGCCTTTCTGCCAGTACCCCTATCCTGTGAACGATTGAAAAGAAAAGCCAGGAACCTGCTTCCAGTGAAATCCTACTATGAAGAGAAAAGTTCCATTTTCCATGAATGGTGCAACTTGTAGAAAGGTTTTTGAGTGCAAAGAATGAGGAGCAGGCCATAAAGACAATTAATTTTCTCAGTTAAGGTTTGCAAACTGATGCTCAACCACTGAATGTCTTAACTCATTGCCTTCCCCAGTGTGCAGTGAAGGCTGGCCCATTGCATATTTTTTGCAATAAAAAGGAAATCATGATTTGGGAGAGCAGTCTGCAATTGGAGTTAGGCTGGATTCCAATGAGCCGTCGTCTTATCACATGGCAGGACAGGTTCAAAGGAGCAAATAGCCTACTGCTGCTTCTATTTCTTAATGCCTTACTTAGGATTACACAAATCCAGTCAGTTTTATAGTAAGGTTACAGGCATGGCTGGTGAAGGTATTACGTGTACCTTCATTATGTGTACAAGGCAAAACAGGAAGAATCACTGCCTCGGCGTCTACACATAATTGAAGATCATAAAATTAAATATGCAGCTCGAAATGGTTAAAAAAATCCCTTAGAACATACAAAGGAGAAGGTTTCGCTGATTAATTGGTTCAGTGTAAAGAGATGGTGGGAAAATATTCTTTTTCACTCAGTTTCCAGGATTCTTGCTCGATTTGATATAAATGTGCTGATTTGGCTGTATCAGTAGAGGGCGCAGTTTATAGACAGGCCCAACTCTCGTCTCATTTTCTGCTGTCAGCTGGATGGAATAAAACGAGCAAGTATTATTTTCATTCATTCAAGAGACAGTGAGAGTCAGTAAGTATGCAAGCATGTTATTGCCCATCCGGAGCTGACATGGTGTCAATGATACACAGTAGTCTCTGGTCTTGCAGAGACACCCACAGTGCTATTGAGAAGGTCGGTCAAAGACTGTACCCTTCAGGAATGAGCAATACTGCTGGAGCTGCGATATAATTCCAAGTGAAGACGGTGAGGGGCTTGGAAAAACATTGAATTTATGTGTGTTCCCATGCATCTGCTGCCCCATCCTTCTCGATTATAGAGGCCATTTGTAAACCATATATTGTAACATGTCGAAATGAGAACAAAGGACACAACATATTGCAGTATGGTACAGGGATTGGTTACCTCGGTTGGCTGAGTGTTTAGTTTCTGATAGAGAGGACAATAGTGTTGGTTGAATTCCCTTGGTAAATTTGCATTTACTGTCAGGGAGGATGCAATCGAGAATCTGGTGGTCTGAATCGAACAAAAAAGAGGACTGTTAGGAAAGACATTTGACGTAGAGAACTTATACAACCAAGACAGGATGTATACTATTTGAGAATAAGGGACGTGAGGTGAGGATTATGGAAATTCTGACAATAATGTTCCAAGTCGAATGCTTTGAAGGACCTGACAGCAGAAATGGAGGATTGTAAATGATAGCCTTTTATTTAGGATTGTGGAGGGGGCGTGCAGGAAGCGCCCAAATGCCAGTAATATCAATTGGAAGCGTGGTCACAGGCAAAGTAAAGAACACTTTATGGCTAAAAACCAACATTTGTTGTTGTCTTGGTACCGACCGGGATGTGAATTTCCAATGACATTTGACATTTTGCGAGTGCTAAAACCTCGCAAAATGGGTTGAAATAGACCATCAGCAGTAAACCGTATTTTTACTGGTTTAAAAATACCAGTAAACATACTGAATAAAAATAACTCTAGCCATAACCCTATTGCTTTATTAATACAAGATTTATTTTGTCCTGTTAAAAACACGGAGGATACAATCCATTTAGAGGTATGCAGTCATAGAGTCATGCAACATGGAAACTGCCCTTTAAGCCCAACTGTTACATTCCATCAAGGGTTCCTAAACGGAACTTTCCCAATTTCCAGCGATTTGTCCATATCTCTATAAACCTTTGCAATCTATGTACCCGTCCAAATTCCGTTTACATGTTAGAACTGTACCTGCATCTACCACTTGCTCTGGCAGCTCATATGCATCACCCTCTGTGTGGAAAGGTTGCCCCTCAGGTCACTTTTAATTTTTTTTCCTCCCACCCTAAACTTCTGCCCTCTTGTTTTGGACTGCTGTACAGTGGAGAAAAAAAGACTTAGGTGGTTCACCCTTGAAATGCCACTCATGATTTTATGATATGGAGGTACTGGTGTTGGACTATGGTGGACATGTTCAGAATTCACAAAACACAAAGTTACAGTTCAACGGGATTATTTAAAATCAAAAGCTTTCAAAGTGCTGCCCTTTCATCAATTGAAGTGATGTAGAGGTACTGCTCTGGAAGGTTGTGATGACAAATAGATCTGTTTAACTACATCTGGAAGACATGTGACTTTTGGCTATGACTTTATAAACATTTGTAAGTTCACCCTTCAGCCTCGTACGCTCCAGGGAATAACAGTCCGAACTTAGCGAGTGTGTCCTCTTAACTCAAACCCTCCTGCCTTGGGAACATCCTTATAAATCTTCTTTGCCCCCTACCATTTTAATGACATCTTTCCTGTAGTCTAACCGGAATTGTACACAGTACTCCAAATGTAGTCTCACCAATTATGTTAACATCCATAACATGAAATCCCAAACTCTTGTAATCAATGCTCTGACAGATGAAGGCAAGTGTGTCAAACGGCCTTCTTCACCAACAAGTCTACCTGTGACACCACTTTCAATGAACTGTGCATCTGCGCCCTGAGGCATGTCAACGTACCTTTGGGTTCTTCCATTAAGTCCTGATCTAGTTGGTCTTAAGAAAATGCAACACTTTGCATTTAAGTAATTTAAATTCCATCTGCCATTCTTCGCATCATTGTCCCAGTTCACCTCGTATGGAACCTTCTTGACCTTGTATTTAATTTGGAGTTGTTCACACACTCATGAACGATACCTTAGACTTTCTCAACAAAAACATTTACTTAACTGATGAATAACAGTGAAACAAACACCAGTAGTTGAGCCACACAACTGGTCACAACATCCTGCCTGAACCACAACCTCTATCACTACCCTCTGTCTATGAGCATAAAGCCAAGTTTTCCAATTGACTAGCTCTTCCTGCATCCCATTTGTTCTCATAGTATTATCCAGTCTGCCATGCGGAACCTTGTTAAAGGCCTTGCCAATGTCCATGTGCACAATGTCTGCCAATCTGTCTGAATCTACCGTCTTGGTCACCCCTCCAATGATCTCAGTCAAATTAGTGAGACACGATCTCCCACATGCAAAGTCATGCTGAGTGTCCCTCATTAATCCTTGCCGTTCCAAACGCTCGTGGATCTTTTGTCTCAGAATCCCGTCTAATAAATTGTCAACCACTGACGTCAGGCTTACTGTTATATAGTTCTCAGGTTTTTCCTTACTGTCTTTCTTAAATAATGACAAAACATTTGAACCCTTCAGACTTTTAGCAGTTCACCCGTGGTGTCCATGTCACAGATATTTCTGCTACAGGCCGCAATTACATTTCTAGAGTCCCACAATATACTAGGATACATCTGAGCATGGCCCAGGGATTCGTCTACTTTTATGCATTTTAAGGCCTTCAGTATCTCCTTGTCAGTGATGTGGACTCTTCTCAAGTGATGAATATTGATTTCGCTGAGTTGCTCGCTTACCTGTCTTCCTGCATTCTGACACAAAATATTCGTTTTGGGACCTTGCCCATCTCCTGTCGTTTCACACATATATGTAACCCTTGCTTTCAGGGGCCCTATTCTCTCCCTAGTTACCTTTTCGACCTTAATATACATGTAAAATCATTTTGGATTCTCCTTAATCTAAACTGCCAAAACTATCTCCTATCCACTTTATGCTGTACTCGTTTTCCTCTTCAGTATGCCCCTCTACCCCCTTTACACTCAAATGATTCACTGATCTCAGATGTTCGTAACTGAACTCTTGCTTTTTCTTGACCCGAGAGTTAACATCTCTCCTGAGTCAACGTTCCCTACTCCTGTCAGCGGTGCCCTTCACTCTCACAGGAACATGTTGTCTCTGAACTCTTGGTATGTCACTTGTGAACGCTTCCAATTTGCCAGATGTCCTTTTGCTTGCGAAGAGCCCCACCGAATCAACTGTTGACAGTTTCGATGCTGTAACATCAAAATTGGCCTTAACTTGATTTATAATTAAACTTGTGTATTAGTTGTATCATTTTCCATTATTATTTTAGGAGAATAGAATTATAGTCACTGGTCCAAAAGCTCTCATCCACTTGCCTGACTTATTCCCAAGAAGTGGTCGACCTTTGCCTCTTCTCTGTACATTCATCTACATATTGATTAAGAAAACATTCTACCTTGGAAAGGAAGCGTTGCTGCACCCATATCAGTGACATGAGAGGATGAATAATAATCCATACGAATCACTCCATTGACACATTTCTGGTTGAAACAGAATCGTAGAACCATAGAACATATCGATAGTCTAATCTGCCAGTTGTACATGCGTGCTGGCTACCTTGAAAGAGACATCGAATTTGTAGCACTTTAAATCACTTTCACACTGATTATTTTATTTGCAAACTACCCATTCTCTTGCTTTTTCAAGGTCAATGTGTTTTCTGTTGTCCCTTGTTTTACAGCAAGTTTTTTACATTCATGCTCAGCTATTGACAGCACTGACAGAGAAAATGCTTTATTCCCACAACAAACCTATAATCATGAATCCATCAATTAAATAGTCTCTGCAACTACAGAAATACGGCAACAGAAAGTGGAGTTGCAGGTCGATAGGATAGTGAAGAAGGTGTTTGATATGCTTGTCTTTATTGGTCACTCCATTGAGTATTGAGTTGAGAGATCATGTTACGGCTGTACAGAACATTGGCTAATCTAGTTCTGGAGGACTATCCACAATTCTGGTCTCCCTGCTGACGGAAGGATGTCGTCAACCCTGAAAGTTTTCACCAAAGATAAACAAGGATTTTGCCATAAGTGGAGGGTTTGAGCTATCGGGAGAGTCTGAATAAACTGGTGCTATTTTCCTTGGTTCATTGGAAACTGAGGGCTGAACTTTTAGAGGTTTATAAAATCATGAGGGGCATGGACAATGTTAACACTCAAGGTATTTCCCTGAGTTAGAGGAGTCCAAAAACGGAGGGCATATTTTTAAGTAAGAGGATTATGACTCCCTCAGCTTCCTGGACTACACCTCCTCCCAACCTGCCCCCTGCGAAAACTCCATCCCATATTCCCAATTCCTTCGTCTCCGCCGCATCTGCTCCCAGGAGGACCAGTTCCAACACCGCACAGCCCAGATGGCCTCCTTCTTCAAGTACCGCAGATTCCCCCCAGACGTGATCGACGATGCCCTCCACCGCATCTCCTCCACTTTCCGCTCCTCCGCCCTTGAGCCCCGCTCCTCCAACCGCCACCAAGACAGTACCCCACTGGTTCTCACCTACCACCCCACCAACCTCCGCATACAACGTATCATCCGCCGTCATTTCCGCCACCTCCAAACGGACCCCACCACCAAGGATATATTTCCCTCCCCTCCCCTATCAGCGTTCCGCAAGGACCACTCCCTTCGTGACTCCCTCGTCAGATCCACACCCCCCACCAACCCAACCTCAACCCCCAGCACCTTCCCCTGCAACCGCGGAAATGTAAAACTTGCGCCCACACCTCCACACGCACTTCCCTCCAAGGCCCCAAGGGATCCTTCCATATCCGCCACAAGTTCACCTGTACCTCCACACACATCATCTATTGCATCCGCTGCACCCGATGTGGCCTCCTCTATATTGGGGAGACAGGCCGCTTACTTGCGGAATGCTTCAGAGAACACCTCTGGGCCGCTCGGACCAACCAACCCAACCAACCCGTGGCTCAACACTTTAACTCTCCCTCCCACTCCACCGAGGACATGCAGGTCCTTGGACTCCTCCACCGGCAGAACATAACAACACGACGGCTGGAGGAGGAGCGCCTCATCTTCCACCTGGGAACCCTCCAACCACAAGGTATGAATTCAGATTTCTCCAGTTTCCTCATTTCCCATCCCCCCACCTTGTCTCAGTCGGTTCCCTCAACTCAGCACCGCCCTCCTAACCTGCAATCTCCTTACTGACCTCTCCGCCCCCACCCCACTCCGGCCTATCACCCTCACCTTGACCTCCTTCCACCTATCCCACCTCCATCGCCCCTCCCCCAATTCCCTCCTCCCTACCTTTTATCTTAGCCTGCTTGGCTACTTTCTCTCATTCCTGATGTAGGGCTTATGCTCGAAACGTCGAATTCCCTATTCCTGAGAAGATGCCTAACCTGCTGTGCTTTAACCAGCAACACATTTTCAGGCATATTTTTAAGGTCAGAAAGATTTGAAAGGAACAAATGGGGCAACAGTTTCACTCAGACAGGCGGTGCCTATATGAACTTAGCTCCAAAGGAAGTGGTGGAGGCTGGCACAATTGCAACATTTAAAGAGCATCTGGATGGGTATATGAATAGGAACCGTTTAGAGAGATATGGGCATAAAGTTGGCACATAGCACTAGATTCATTTAGGTTATCTGGTCAGCATTGACAAGTTGGGCTGAAGGATCTGTTCCTGTGCTGTACTTCTCCACGAATCCATAACTCTTGCTGTCGGATTGTTCATTGCAGTCATGTATTTTCTACCATTTTCAATATTTACAATTCTTCATAATTGTGATAATTTCAATAAAAGTGACACTATCAAGGGCACGATTTATAATTGCAAAGGCTGTGCACTGGCACGAAACAGATCTCTGATTGATTCAGTGATTTGTGAAGAATGACCATGGCTTCATGATGTACTTTCTCAGTTCCCCTTTTAACCAGGCCAACGGTTTAAGCTATAGCATTTAAAAGTCTCCTGTCCCTTCACAGATTTGTTCTGAAACCTCAAAGTTCATATATTTCAAATTCCTTTGCAAATTATTCGCAAAAGAAATAAAAACAGTACTTTCCTTCATGTCACAGAGCAATGTTTGTGTGTTTTCTTGAGCTTGGTCTCGATAACCACACACGTTTTCGAATACATCAACCATGATTTTGTTCCGGACCACATTTTGACATCTGCTTTCCACTGTTCACCTCCTTCAGCAACCTCCTCGTTTAGAATGTGAAACATGGAGCAGAATTAGACCATTCAGTCTATCGAATCTGTCCCGCTATTCAATGAGACCATTGCAGATCTGATAAACCTGGGTTTCAATTTCCTGACTTTTCCTTTTACAAATTGATTCCTTCACTGAATAAAAATCTCTCCGTCACTCCCTTGAATATTTTAAATAACCCAGCATCGACCGCCCTCTATGATAAGAAATTCAACAAATTCACAATCTTTTCATAGAACAAATACCTCACCACATCTACGTTAAATAGGTGCATCCTTACACTGATTGTTTCCCACAAGGGGAAACAGTTTCTCCAAATCTCTTGCTGATTACAATTGGTATGATAAGATCGCCTTTCATTCTTCTCAATTACAAGGCCCAATCTTTTAATTATGTTTATTAAAAAAACCGTTCATATCCGCGATTAGCCGAATGAAATTTGTCTGGACTCCATGCAATGTCAAAATGTATTTCGATAGATAACGGGACCAAAAATTGTTCACGGTTTTCCAACCGTTATTTGATTATTGGCTTCTATAGTTTCAGAAGGTCTCTTTCCACAGCTCATAAGGAAGATGACCAAATATGAGTTAATTTGCAGGTGCCAATACTTTTAAAGTGGGACAGGTTTTGTCCCCAATTTGCATAATGTCCTACTTATGGAAAGAAGAATTGAGAAGTTAGTCATTCACCACGCCTTACTTAAAAATAACTACTAACTAATTATAATGCATGCCGTGATCATTTCAGCTGGATTCCAGATAATGTGAAAGCGATTGTTCTTCATACTAATATCGCAATTGATCAAGGATCTCGATCAAAATTGCAGTCACTGAGAACCAGGTGAAAAATCGATGCTTTGCGCCATTCCCAGCAAGTGGAAAATGTTTGTAGTTTTGGAGATCAGTAATCTCAGCGCCAGGACATCTCTACTGAAGTTCTTCAGGATAATCGTGGCTGAACTATCTTCATCCGTTTCATTGATGACTCCCCTATACCATAAGATCAGGAGCAGGGATGTTCACTAATGATTGTACAACGTTCAGCACTATTCATAACTCTTGAAATACTGAAGCAGTCCATGTTTAAATGTACCACGATCTGGATCCAGAGCACGATTTGGGCTGACAATTGTCAGCGAAAGTTCCTGCCACTCTAATATCAGGCATTGATTATCACCAATAAAATTACCAGAGAGAATCAGTGATATTAACTTTACAGGGTCACCCAATATCTACAACCTTATTGTCGCCATTGACCAGAACCTGAACTGCTCTCGTAATATAAGTACAGTGACAACAAGAACTGGTCAGCGGCCAGAAGTTTGATTCACTAACTATAGAATGGTGCTTTGCCTCCTTGGAAGAGAATGATATTATGATGTGGGTGTGGAATTCCTTCTTGGGAAGATGGCACTCTCAGATGTCACTGTCTGTATTGGTGCTAACAACATAGGCATGAAGAAGACTGAAGTCCTGAAGACAGATTTCAGCGAGTTAAAAATGAAATTGAAAGACAGATTCTCGAAGGCAGTAATCTTAGGATTTCTGTCTGCCACGTATCAATGGGTAAAAGGACAGAAGGAGTGATTGGTTCAAAACGTTTTGAAGAGCAGGTGTAGGAAAAGGCGCTTTGGATTTCTGAGGAATTAGAATGGATTCTGCAGCAGGTTGAGTCAATGTTATCTGAACCAGCTACATCTTCACTAGTCAGTCTTCTCAGATGCTGGAGATCAGGGTCGAGAAGTATGGTGCTGGAAAAGCACAGCCAGTCCAGCAGCATCAGAAAAGCAAGAGAGTAGATTTTTCGAACATGAGCACTTAATCAAATGTAGAGCTCGTGCTCAAAACGTCGACCCTCCTGTTCCTCGGATTCTGCCTGACTGGCTGCACTATTACCGCACTACACTTTCTGACGATTTCAGTTTCTGATTAATTGTAACTCACAGGGTGTTGGCAGATTGGTAACTCACTGACAGAAAAAAAACATTGTGTATGAAGTGGAAATAGCTAGATGTCTTGTTGTGTCGATGATCATTGGATGGATCTCAGAGCATTTGAAATCCACCAGAAGTACCAGCAAATTCGGTGAAAATATCATGTGATTATTGATTCCGAGTTGAATGAGGCAGAGGTGCAATTTAGACACGAACACGATTATACAAGTATTTGATGTATATGTATGTACATTTCTCTCTGCGTGTGTGTATATAGAGTCATAGAGTCATAGAGATGTACAGCATGGAAACAGACCCTTCGGTCCAACCCGTCCACGCCGATCAGACATCCCAACCCAATCTAGTCCCACCTGCCAGCACCCGGCCCATATCCCTCCAAACCCTTCCCATTCATATACCCATCCAAATGCCTCTAAAATGTTGCAATTGTACCAGCCTCCAGCACTTCCTCTGGAAGCTCATTCCATACACGTACCACCCTCTGCGTGAAAAACTTGCCCTTTAGCCCTCTTTTATATCTTTCCCCTCTCACCCTAAACCTATGCCCTCTCGTTCTGGACTCCGCGACACCAGGGAAAAGATCTTGTCTATTTATCCTTTCCATGCCCCTCATAATTTTGTAAACCTCTACAAGGTCACCTCTCAGCCTCCGACGCTCCAGGGAAAACAGCCCCAGCCTGTTCAGCCTCTCCCGATAGCTCAGATCCTCCAACCCTGGCAACATCCTTGTAAATCTTTTCTGAACCTTTTCAAGTTTCACAACATCTTTCCGATAGGAACGACACCAGAATTGCACGCAATATTCCAACAGTGGCCTTACCAATGTCCTGTACAGAAGCAACATGACCTCCCAACTCCTGTAGTCAATACTCTGACCAATAAATGAAAGCATACCAAACGCCTTCTTCACTATCCTATCTACCTTTGACTCCATTTTCAAGGAGCTATGAACCTGCACTCCAAGGTCTCTTTGTTCAGCAACACTCCCTCGGACTTTACCATTAAGTGTATAAGTCCTGCTAAGATTTGTTTTCCCAAAATGCAGAACGTCGCATTTATCTGAATTAAACTTCTGCCATTTCTCAGCCCATTGGCCCATCTGCTCCAGATCCTGTTGTAATCTGAGGTAACCAACTTCGCAGTTCATTACACATCCAATTTTCGTGTCATCTGCAAACTTACTAACTGTACCTGTTATGCTCACATCCAAATCATTTATTTAAATGACAAAAAGTAGAGGGCCCAGCACCGATCCTTGCGGCACTCCACTGGTCACAGGCCTCCAGTCTGAAAAACAACTCTCCACCACCACCCTCTGTCTTCTACCTTTGAGCCAGTTCTGTCTCCAAATGGCTAGTTCTCCCTGTATTCCATGAGATCTAACCTTGCTAATCAGTTTCCCACGGAGAGCCTTGTCAAACGCCTTACTAAAGTCCATATATATCACACCTCCTGATCAGCCCTCATCAATCTTCTTTGTTACTTCTTCAAAATACTCAATCAAGTTTGTGAGACATGATTTCCCACACACAAAGCCATGTTAACTATCCCTAATCAGTCCTTCCCTTTCCAAATGCAAGTACTTCCTGTCCCTCACGATTCTCCTCACTTCTGCCTCCTCCAGTTTGGTCGGTACCTTAGATCCATTGACTTATGCTGAAATAGAGACATCGAGGCCTACAAAACAGTAAAAGTCCAGTCCCTCCATCTTGGGCTGAAGTGTGGTTTATCCATCGTTGCTCTCCCTCAACGGCTATAACATATTTTCAGCAATAAGGATTTAAATATTCACACAATGCTCTAGGTGAAGTCTAACAAAGCTGATTTACAAATGAGGCAACACTTCGCTACTCCTGCATTCAAATCCTCTTGTGATGAAAATTAAAATTCTATAAACCTTTCTAATTGCTTGCTACAAGCGGATATTAGCCTTCCGTGTATAATTGGGACGGGCACCCAAAGCCTTTTGTTCCTCTTCTTTTACAAACTTTCATAGTTTGACAAATATTAAGCACATCTTAAGAGTGGGTAATCTCTCATTTTCCCAGGATATTTTCAATCTGCTCTTCCCTGATCATTGTTTTAACATGAATTACCATAAGCTCGTAGGCGATTTTACTTCGTGCCTCCAGGAACCAGATCAAATGTTTTGTGTGCGTGATTAATATTCTTTTGACCTTTTCTGAATATTTTAACTTTTATGTCTGTGAAATACTTGGTTTCATTTTCTTTGAGAGGTCAGAAAATAAAAATCCCCTGACATCGTCAATTTGATACATAACATTCCAGGAAAAGAAAACTTCCTTCATGTTACAGAGAGGTGTTGGTCTGATCCGCCATTTCAGACCATCTGGAGATGTCAGCCGTGATATCGATACTTTGTACCCTTCGTTATTTCCTGTATGCTGTTTATCTCAGTCCACACATTCCAATTTTACATGGTTGAGCACAATCTTGACCAGAGACATCTATTTTAATCAAGAGTCTGGAACCTGCTTTACGCTGAAAAGGGATTCGCTCCTATTTTTCAATGCTTTTTTACTTTTTGAATTTTAAAGAAATAATATTCAATAACTATAGACGACTCAAAAGTTTGATTGCCTGATGCAGAGGAGTACTTCCATTAGTGCAATTGAATTGTCATTCTTCGTTCAATAGTGAGGAACAGTTGTTAATCTGTCAATAATGTTTGTACCTCTCAAGTCAGACAACTATTGAGAACCTGTATTTCATCATAGATACCTGGTTGTTGCAAAACATCGTCAAGCTTCGAGACTGCAAAATACTGATCAATTTCTGCACGATGAGCTCGGATCAGCCATCTGCGAGGTTTCAATAAATTGTAACATGTATTTGCATAATGCAAGTTATTGTTCTGATTAATATTTCATATTTAAATTCAATGTTCTGCTGTGCCATTTATTTGCAATACTTTTAGGAATTTGTCAAGAGTAATATTCATTGCCATAATTCTGCTAAAGATGATGCTTGTACACTTACACAATTACTGAATGATGTTGATTTTGTTTGAACTCCGAAACACATCACTGATTTTTTTTTGTTTTGAACATCTGTTTTACAGGATGTATGGCAGAACTGGGATGCCTATCAAGCAGATTTCTAATGCATTTCCTAACTTACTCGATACAACGATTAATTGCTTTGAGAGCAAATTCTGGCTGAGACACTGAGCTGCAATCTGAATCAGTGGAGTCCTGTGTAACTTGATTTCTCAGCTCTATCTGCAACAAATAACTGTCAACCAGATTGCAATTGACTTAAAGTGAACTCAGTTGCGAGGGACATTAGACACAACAACTTCGTGGCGTCAAGAAATATTTGAAAGTACTGGACACAGCAAAGGCTATTTTTGCTGCCAAAGTCCATACAGTAGTTACAAATTTAAATGCTCCATATATTTCCAGTACAAGCGCGTCCAGTACAACTACATTGCTGTCAACTTCCAGCAACACAGAACCCTTCCCACATGCACCTTGCCCAGGAATATAGGGCAATAACAAAAGCAGAAAATAGCCCAGCAGTTGACTGCTGTTAGTCATCATAAACAAAAGGAGGGCAATCTCGGTGATACGGGGGAATTCAGTGAGTGTAATGGTATCAAGTGGAGATGGCAAGATCCTTTCTTGTTGCAGATGGTTACTGGCTGACCATGTGAGTTGCTAATATTTGTCATTTCTCAGCCGAACCCTGGGCATTTTCCAGGTCTTCCTGCATTTGGCCACTCATGCCTTTCGTTTCTGAGGGGTTGTGAATTGTATTGAATATTGTGTCTTCTTTAGAAAACATCACACTTCTGATCTGAAGATGATAAATGAAGTTGCTGAAGATGTTTGAATATATGACATCACTTTGAGTATTTCCAACAGAGATGTTCTGGAGCTGAAATATCTGACACCAATATCCACAGTGATCCCTCCTTTGCGATAGGTATGTGTGGAACCAGTGGAGAGTTTTGATTCTGATCGATTTCAGTTTTGCTCGGGTTTCTTCACTCTACACGCGTTCAACTGTGGCATTGATGTGAAGAATTCACTTATCTGCTTCACCTCTGGAATTCGGCTCATGTGTCCATATTTGAAACAAGACTGCACTAACTTCAATATCTCGGCAGCCTTGGCAGAAGTCATACTGACTGCAAAGTCATTGGTTCTTTTTAACTCTGCTGAAGAGCCGTACCATCACATTTCCAGTGATCAAAATTTTACTGATTGGGTGATAATTGTTCGGAATGGATAAGGAAATAACGAGGCAATGTTCATCATTGCTGTTTAGATGGCATTATTGCAGCTTTACCAGAACAACTTGGCTCGTGGGACAACAGGTTTTGCAAAATAAACATTGAGTACATTTGGAGGAACGTTGTAAGTCCTCATTGAATTATCTGGAGCCTACAAATGACAGTATGATCAAGAATGAATCGAAACTGATGACTGGCAGGTTCGATTTCTGGGGCCTCTGCCAGAACAGAAATTTAAGAAGATTACTGACCACCTTCTGAAGGGCAAGGATGCTAGCCTAACCATGTTATACATATCCCATGAATTAATCAATTATGAAATAGCAGTACTCCAATTTTCAATGCACAAATTTACTTTGGCAGAAATAGACAGGGTGTGCTTGGGATGACAATAAACTACAAGTTTCCTTCCAAGCTTAGACTAATGTTATTTTCTCTCACGAATTTTAAGAAGCTGCATTGGAATTTTCTGACAGAAATGTGGGAGCTTCTCCTGATAGTCTGAAGTGATTCAAGAAGATGTCAGTCTATTATCTTATCAGGAGTAATTTGGAACTGTAGCCAAAACAGGACGGAGCGTTCTCACTCTTTTATAAACGTAGAGTTGCAATATCAATGAAAATAAAACACTTATTACTCGATCTAAAATAATTTACATAGCCCATGTGCAGCTCGTGATAACTGAGATTTATTCTTCCCATTAGTATTGATTTGTGGCAAATTCTCAGTTGTTATAAATTGAAAATATTGTTCTGGACAGAAACTGATGTGAGGAACATTAATTATTGATTTTACGGGAGCGGGAAGGTGAAGGCAATAAGAGACAAGAAACGAGCTAGTTCCTTCTTTTAGTTCCCTTATGATACAGAAATATTGGACCATTTGTGGCATCGGGGCGAACCCGACTGTATGTTGCGGTGAACACTGCAATTATTGATTGGCTGAACTGCAGTTATTATTTTTGTTTAGAAAAGTTAAACATTTGAAACTGTGATGATGCATTTCGTAAACTGCAGTTTTTTGGTTTGTTTAATTGCGGTCTTTTATCAAATATATTAAGTCGTTTGCATGAAGTAATAAGGGTCGTTAAGTCTACAACACAGCTTACATTGATATAAGTGCTCCCCGTCTCATGCCGACGACAGAGCTTCACAAACAATGAGTATTCTTGGAGGCAAAACAGTGAAACATACATAGTAGATACATTGTTTTAGTCTTGACAACTAATTCTAAATATTATTTCCTGATACATTCGTTTATGCATTCCATGTTTAATATTCTTCCAGCACCACCCAGAATTCATATTGCATTCAAAATTGCTAACACTCTAGCATTATTAGGAATTCTAAGCGTTACCATACAACCATCAAAACAACCTGGTGTGGATTCTGAGTAGAGACCAACTTATGTGCATTCTGGCGAAAATGTGACACTTCTGCATCAACATGTTTTGTGGACTAATATAACTTTAGGGTTATGTGTGTGCTTTATGACAGTATGAATAAGTTCTAGTAGAAGATAGAGGAAATTTAGAGAGAGTTGAGAACCCCCAACTGACTGCATTCACAATACTGTAAAATACTCTGCAAAATGTGTCAATATTAAACTGTAAAACCTTCAGACGTGTGGTATTAATAAATTAATTTTGAATCCTCGATCTGCCCCATCATTCCAGCATTGCTGACATGCCTCTCAACCCCATTCTTCTGCTTTCTCTCCGGAACCCTTGATTCCCTTCCTAATCAAGAAACTAAATCTGTATTAAATACACTGAATGGTCTAGACTCCACAAACCTCAGCGACATGGAGTTATACGCTTCTGTTGAATAAATTCCTCTCCATCTCAATTTTGAAGGTTCGTCCCTTCACGCTGAGGATATGCCCTCGTATTGAAGGCTGTTGTGCGAGGGAAATTATCTTCTGCTCATACACTGTATACAGTTTTATCAGTATTCAGTAAGATTCAATGACACTCCACCCTTATTCTTCGAAACTGCATTGCGCTCAAAGGCAGAATCTTCAACTGATCTTCATAAGATAAGCCTGGTATCCAGTGGATCATTTTTGTAAAGCCTCTGTGGACTCCCTCCAATGCCACACGTCCTTCTTTAGACAGGAGTCCAAAACTGCCCACAATATTCCAAATGTGCTCCTAATGGACCCTTATACCCTTGTCCCTCAAACTATCATTGTATAATCTGTGACGTTGGCAACAATGCCCTCAGTTCCTTCGTTTAGATCTTTTATGAATAAAGTAAATAGTTGTGGTCCCAACGCTGACCCTGCAGAAATCCAGTAGTCACTGGCTACCATCCTGAAAATGACCTCCCTATCTCCACATTTTTCTTCTGACATCAGCCAATTCGCCACTTATGTCAGTGAGTTATGCCAAACACTATGGCTCTTATTTTATTTAGCAGGTCTCCATGCTTGTCAAAATCAAAGTACATCGTGTTTACTGGGTCTCCTTTGTCTTACTTGATGGTTGCCTCCTCAAATAATTTTTTTTTCAGATTTGTAAGGCATGGCTTCCCATTGACGAAGCTGAAACAACCCTATTTTATCAATCACACGCAAGTATTCTGCAATCTTACGTTGAATAATGGACATGAAAATCTTACTAACGACCGAGGTTAGGCTAATCAGCATAAATGTCACAGCTTTTGAGTTAAATAATTCGTTGCAAGAAACTGGACATTAACAGATTACCATTTATCTCTTTCTTAGATAAGCTTTCTTAGAGAAGCAATATAAAATGACAAAGCCATTATAGCGTTAATTAGAACAAAGAACAAAGAAAATTTACAGTCCAGGAACAGGCCCTTCAGCTCTTACCCTGAGCTGATCCAAATCTATTGTCTAAACCTGTCGGCCAATTCCTAAGCATCGGTATCCCCCTGCTCCCCACCTACTCACGCATCTGTCCAGACACATCTTAAATGAATCTACCACGCTTGCCTCTATCACCTCTGCCAGCAATGCGTTCCAGACACCCACTGCCCTCTGTAAAAGTACTTGCCGCGTGTATCCCCCTTAAACATTTCAGCTCTCTCCTTGAAAGCATGACCTCTCGTATAGGAAAAACCTTGCCTTTATCTATCCTGTCTATACCCTTCATGACTTTGTAAACCTCAATCAGGCCCCCCATCAATTTCCTTTTTTCTAATGAAAACAATCCGAACGTTCTCAACCTCTCTTCATACCTAGAACCATACCAGGCAACATTCTCGTAAACCTTCTCTGCACCCTTGCTGATATATCTTCTTTCAACCAAGTCTCTATGATTGCAATACGTCATTCTCACAGGCACCAATACAAGTCCTAAGTTTATCTACCTTACACACAATACTCTTTGCATTAATGTAGATACACTTCAGGCCACCAGTTCTTTTGCATTCATCTGTTATCTGCCTACTCTTCCACTTATTAATGTTACCTTTATGATCTTACATCACTAGTATCTGCATCACTGTCTAATTGTCTTCTCTTCTGGTTTCCACCACGCCTGGCACATTCGTTTAAAACCTTCCCAACAGTACTAGCAAAAACTCCCCCAAAGACATTTGTTCCAGTCTGTTTCAGATGTAGACCGTCCATTTTGTAATAGTCCCACCATCCCCAGAACCGGTCCCAATGCCCAACAGATCTGAACCCCCTCCCTCCTACACCAACCCTCAAGCCACGTGTTTATCCTGCCTATTTTTCATTTCTACGCTGGCTATCAATTGACATGTGCCTTGTGTAGTTTCAGAATACTCTCCTGAATCATTGGAAACAACGGATCAGACGAAATTCGATAGAAGGCTGATTTTTCAGACTTGGTTTAATTAAGAAGCTGTTATTGAGGAGAACTCGGCAAATAATAAGTGAATACCATAAAATGAATCATTGCGATCCAAGATAAAAGTTAAGACACACGAATCAGTAATAATATTGATTATTATCATGATGTTAATAAAGTAAAACATTCTCACATGCAGAAAAATCTGGCTGTCAGAATGCATAAACCACAGACGGCTGAGAGCCTCTTATGGACATCAATCAAGGAAGTTAAATGAAATCTATGTGTTTTTGTGACAGCACTGCACTGCAACAGTATAACAGCTTCTGTTGTACAGGGCATTGCTAAGGTAAACATCAGATATATATTGGACAGTGTTGGTCACTGTGCTTATGGAAATGTTAATGAGAAAGAAGAGAAAACAGGGGAGAGAGGCGAGGTCTGTACATTCTGGAGTTAAGCAGAGACAGAAGTCACTTAAGTGAAGCATATGGAGTGCTGAGGAAAATAGGTGGGGTCAATGATGAAAGATTGTTTCCTTTTTTGGGAGAATAGAGAAAAAATATCATAGTTTTAATACAAGGACTCGACCATTTCAGACAGACATGAAAGAGAAATAATTGCTTATATATTTGTGAGTCTTTGTAATGCTCTTCCACAAAGACAGAGAAATCAGAACGGTATTAAATATTTACAAGGAAAGGTAAATAAATTTTTGATTTCAAGTGGATGGAACATTATTCAGTATGAAGGCATGTGGAGCTGAGGCAAATTTCAGATCAGCCATCATCTTCTTGAATGCTGTAACAGGGCTAGAAATGTTGCGCAGGGTGTGGGGGGCATTCTTGTTGCCTCTTCTGAAGATATAAACGGATAATAATCAGGAACAAATTAGATATTACTCAGTTTCAGCCAAGCAGCCTCAAAAACTTCGATTCCCTCCACTCCACCTCCACATGGCAAACAGCATGCGATGATGCTGAATGTGTTTGCATTTAAAACGGGCACATAGACTACACTGAAAACGCTAAACAACGCTAGCAGTATCTGAGAAGAGCAGAAAAAAAGTTAAGACTTCACGCCATGTGTTTTAATCGGAGCCCATCTGATGAAATATCATGATATGAAACTCCAACCCTGGTAAAAGTTTTCACAAAATCATAACGCTGTCTGTGAGGGTTGTGCCTGCTTCCCCAGGCAAAGATTTTACATTTAAACGTATATGCACGGCTCCTGTTTCCAGTTTATGCAATCTCTCGAAGTTCTCTTCTCTATACAAACATGTTCCGGCTGTTCATAATTCAAATGCACTAAATATGGACCAACAATTGCAGTGCTTTGAAAAAACAAAGCTCATTTCCAATGTAATCATCATATTAATATTTCCACGTTAGTCAACATTCTGTACAATCGTTGGTGCAAGCTTTGAAATCACAGCACACAAACTCTTTGGTGGAGTCAAAAGCTGATCTGTGATATCGTGTTGGAATTTATCATTTGCACCATTTTGAATTGATTTAACAAGCATGAACTGGAATTTCATTTGACTCTTTGTGCAATCCCACCAAGCTCTAACGTTATGCTCAAAAAGAAGCCTTCCTCAACGGAACAAAACACTTTTAACAATTCAATGCGTATCGAATCCTCCTTTGATTAACAAGTGCCAAAAAACATTTTACACTTTCTCCTGAGTTCTGTCTGCTGCTTTTAAACTAAATCACACCAATCTATCAATATCGTCTTGATCTTCCGAATTGCGAGCCATTTTTTCAGTTGAATAGAACATTCAACTTTCAGCAGTACCATCTCGAAGATTATTCCCAAATGGATGATGTCAACTTGACGAAAAGCTTCTATCCATTTTTAAACAGGCTGAATTTCGTCTCTTTTCTCGTGTTTTTGTGTTCTGAATTCTTGAATTGACTTCAAAGACCAGTTGCAAGTTTTGAATTCTGCAAAATCTGTACTTACTTTCATAGCTACTAACAGTCAAAGACTTTCAAATATTGACACACATTTCATACGGAATTTTCAAGAAACGAGTGACGCAAATTAAATCTGGTGTTTCTAATTTTATGGTTCTAGCAACCATTGCATGCATACATAACATTGCGTGGCCACTCGGTTGTCAGAGGTCACCATGTGTGGGTTTCGGTCTTAATTATTTAAGTGCCCCCTTTGTTCATGAATTCGCTGCCTGAACTTGACAAATCTTCATGGATATGGAATTAAAATATCACCAAGTTAAACACAAGGAAATAAGCACATGCTGTTAATCTCTCTATTCTCAATTGATGCAGATTTCCATGATGTGATGTTGGTTCGTCTGCACACAGCTCAGCCCATCACGATTCGTGAGTTAGAATCAACGTGATTGGTTTCTCGCTCCACATGATGCAAATGAACAGAGCCTCCCGTGGTTTATTAGGTTGGAGCTCCGACACACGCTGTTACACAGAACAGGTTTTAATTCCAGCATTGGCTGCGTATGAAGTTCTGTTTCCTGGTGCAGAAACAATGAATATTTTCTTGTTTTCGTGCCTTTTAGCCTGGTTACCAAGTAAGTACTTTTTCTCATAGATGTTCCACACATAAGGACCATGTTCACATTATTGAAATTTCCTTGTCTGAAACTCTCCCAATGAGAAATAAATGTCATGAATTAAATATATTTTTCTCCGCACAGATGTCTTTACTGCAGGGGTTGAACAAACACCGAGAACGACAACAAAGGAGACAGGCGAATCACTGACCATCAATTGCGTTCTAAAAGATTCCAGCTGTGCATTGGATAGCACGTACTGGTATTTCACAAAAAAGGGCGCAACAAAGCAGGAGAGTTTATCAATGACTGGACGATACTCGGAAACAGTGAACAAGGGCTCAAAGTCCTTTTCTTTGCGAATTCGTGACCTAACAGTTGAAGACAGTGGTACATATCGCTGTGAAGCGTGTAGTTGTCACAGTAATAAACCTGATCTTCCACCAATACAAAAACACCTTCAGATCTTCCGTGAAGCAAATTTGCCTTGTTTTGGCTTGTCAACGCTCAACATGCACTTTGTGGCCACTGCTCATGATACAGAATCGCAGGAGTCAAGTTCTAAAAGATTGTTAACAAAATTCAGGAGGGAAATTCAGAGAAGGGGCAGTTGGATATTCAGTGCAGTTGTTGAACTTACAGTTATGTGCAAGCATTTAATTTTGCACTGGGATGTATCACTGTGACAGTTTGGATGACCACAGCAATCGAGAACTCGACGTCTGTAATACAGAAACTATCAGCACACATTGTTACCAGAACCGCAAACATTTTGATTTATTGGTTATCAGGATGGCCAGCTACTCCGGAGTTTGGATGGATATCAAATTTGGTTTTCTGAAATAAATGTGAGAAGGTGCACATTGGTAGGAATCCAGATTGCAGTTTGTGCATCTAGTTGGTGTTTTTGTCTGAATGACAATGGGAAGTTTTTACAGTGCTGTGTGTGACTGTGTTATTGTACTACCACAGTGACTATTCTTTGATTCCCTCAATACAGAAACGCCCTGGCACATGTGAATCCACTGCTCATATAAATTATTACTTGCATGCTTAAGTACCTCATGCTGAAATATTTCTTGCGACTTTTAGGGCCTGGCAACTGCTATCGACCGATTTTCATACTCCTTTAGCTGATTATTGTGCGACTGTTAAAATCGTATTCACAAAGCAATATAGATAAGAATCCACGATTTGAAGAGTGGCTGAAAATTATAAACGTGACTGGGAATACAATATATAAAGGGAATGATTTGCGACACAATTGCTGTATCAATCAATCAATATCCTGGAGCATTTGAAGAATCTTCACTTATTTTTGCAACAATGGATTTCTTGTGCTGGTGTGAAACAATGTGTAGCTGTAATTACACAGTGACACAAGCCAGAGCACAAACCTCTCGGACAGTTGTTCCTTTTTCTGCTTCTTATTAACATGATTCCATAATCAACTTTCTGTCATGAATGCTGCTTCATAGAGTTAACATCAATTCCAATTCGTTCCATTCTGGAATTGTGTACAAGTTTCACGTTGATTATAGACCAGCATGCTAGCGTTTCCATTGTCACCCAAACTGGCATTGGAGATAGTGGGGATACGAATGGATATAAATTGTTAACAAATGAAGATTTGTTAATGCTGTGAACATATATGGAAAATGGGAGAGAGGATTTGTTTTGGTATATTGATTATAGGACGTCTGCTTCACTGACACTTTTTGTATGGCGTTGAATGGGAGCTGATGGACTGTGACAACTGCGACGAAGGAAGCGGGACCTTTCTGACAACTGCTGCGAAGGAAGCGGCACCATTCTGACTGTGGAACCTGGTAAGTGACCCTCTTGCTACTTATCGCTACGATTTTGCAGTTTAGTAAGAAAAAACGTTTTCTTGTTAAAACAGGCTCAAATGCACAACGTGAGATTCAGAACATTTTCTAATCGACATGGTTTGCTTGCTAGAAATTATGTGTCTTCCAATTCAAACTCATTTGCAGATTTTGTTTGAGCAAATTTATGCTAATATACAAATATAGACGTAAATGCAGCTGAGAACAAGGCAATACAGAATCTAAATGTTAAACTTGCTTGGCATAGAGTATATAAGATTTTATTTGCGTAGATGATGGCTTTAGCTGTTTACGCAGGAAACTGCCCAAGATGTGAAGCTGTACTAAGGCATGTCAGTATGACAATGGTATGCAAAACGTCTAATCTGAACAATTAATGCAAGTCTAGATTGAAGAAAACTTTCTGCTAACATTAATGTTTTGGATTGTCTCTAAAATCAATGTTTTGAAAGACAATCCTCATTATTTAACATAATTTCGATTACATTAACATTATCACAAAATCAACAAATGGACCGTTCAAATTTGAAGCTGGAACAATTGTAGCTCACCAAACCTGGGCTTGGTCAAGGTTGAGGTGCTGAATTTCGTCCTCTCCAATTCCACAAAATGGTGAATAACTGTGCACTGATTTAACCAGTGCCCTATTTCAGACAACTAGCGGAGAGTAATTTCACTGTAATTTAGCGCGAATCCAGATTATCTGAAATATGCTCTCCCAGATACATGTCCATTTGTGGGTCGAAGTTTGTTGTGTTTAAGATGGTGTCGAATATTTGAGAACTTTGAACCCACTACAGCTTTACTGTAAAATGTTTACTTGGCATTAAAGTGGAAATCATGTAGCCCATCTGTACGATATTAATTCTTAGAGTGGAATAGTCTTGCCTTGCTGATAATATTAATTGCTGTCCAATTCAATTCTTTTAACCACGTCAAGCTAAATAGTGTTTTGCCTTGCCCTCATGGATCCTCAGGACATCATACCGAACGAAGTAAGATCAATAGGTCGATGTGTGCATGACAGCATTGCTTTTGTGATGCAGTCACCTTGCTGTCGTATTCTTGGACAGGTATTTACGAGTGCAGGTGATAATAGGGGAACCCCAAATCAGTAGTTCATAATTGACAACAACGAACAAAAAGGGTCAGAAATCAGGTTTCACCTGACACAGGGGCAGAGATCAGAAAGTTTGCGATTTAAAAAGAAAACTTGTTTGACCATAACCTGATGTCGTGTGACTTTTGACCTTGTCCACCCAGTTCAGCACAGGCACCTCCGAATTTAAAAAATGCAGCTTTGCCGTGGTATCAATCCCACAACAGGAAGCATTCACTCCACTAAACAACTTCTGCAATTTGGGCAATCTCAGACTAATGTGTGAACACAGAAAATTATTTTAGTGCATCTAGAGGGTGCGTAGAATAGTTTGCCCCGGCAGAAGGTAGTGTTGAGGAAAGTGTTAATCCTTTTAACTGTCCATCCCCTGAGATGTGATGGCCCTCAGGTTAAATCACCAACAGTCTTTTCCCTCTCATGAGAGAGCAGCCCCTGTGGTCTTGTAAGAATATGGTGTCTCAGCCAATAGCTTCATTTTTTTTCAGTTAATAGTTTGTTTGGGCATTCCATGGAATGCTGAGATGATGAAAACCGAACTTCAACTGTATTTAACTGAAATAGACGACAGAGATTTTCTGGTTTACTTTGACAGTTGTTTTCTCTTACTGTAAACATTGAAAAAAAACCAATTGTTTACTGTCTATGCTAGTTGCTTTGAAATGAAAAAAAAATCCAAGTTTCCCAGCGGTATGAAGTTAATCTCTACATTAATCACTATCTTCTAGCAAATTAGTGTCGGTGGTTCGAACTTGTTATTTCATTACGATGTCTGTCAGTATTTACAGAGTTCTGTCATTTTCATAGTTCTGCCAAATATTAATCACTGTAATGCACCAGCTTGTCTGTGATGCATTCATTGTGGGGTGTAGGTTGGCTCGCTGAGCTGTAGGTTTGATATCCAGACGTTTCATTACCTCCAAGTGAAGGAGGTAGCCACTGATGATGTTACCTAGCCAAGTAATGAAACGTCTGGAAATCAGACTACAGCTCAGTGAGCAAATCTACACCCTAAACCTCAACTTGAGCTACAAACCTTGCGAAGTATCAATTATTTCGTGGAAATTCCTTTCCTTTCAATTAATTCTGGGAATTCTGCTTTTCAAATGAATCTTGCATGTCTAAAGTATATCTGTTTTGTAGATTTTTTTTTAGAAAGGGATATGGGCTTCGCCAACTGAGGCAGCTTTCTTTTCGTTTCAACAAAGTAAGGGTACAATGCACTTTACCCTATAAGATATGGTGTAAGCTGACTCCGTTCTTCATTATGATTTCGCAAGTCTATTGTAGTTATTGGCAAGTTGTACCAAACCCATCGTTCAGTCCGACATGCAGTTTTGTAAAAAAAAGTTACAACCTCTAGCTGCTGGACAGAGTTCATTAATTCTGCCTTTCCTTGAATGTCTTCCATATTACTGGGAAATTGTATCCGAACTTCATCTGATTTGCATTTTTTAAATAGACCGAATCATGGCATATCCACGTACATATGCAGGATTCAAGTATCAATTCTGTCAGGAGGACTGTAACGCCATTCCGGCAAAGGCAATTTTTCATTCCAGGGAATTGTCAGTTAACCCTTATCTGAACGGCCTCTGATGCATTTACATCTCACGTCACTGAGATGACCAATCAGAAGCACCACACAGTCCAGGAGGAATCTTTTATGTACCTGGTTTATCTGAAACAAAACAAGCTTCTGCACATTCCCGTCCAGTTTCCCATTTGACAAATGACATCATTGTTTTAGTTTTCTGAATTATTTGCTGGCCAGATGTGCTAACGTCAAGTAATCCATCCTTTTGGACACCATCGTCTTTCTGCAACTCAGAGTTGCACAAAATGTCATCATTTTGATTGTTCTTTTCTATTCCTCTTGCTAGGTATTCATCCCTTTCACCGAATTACTACATTGGACGTCATTTTCCGTGTTCTTCGTCACACGTGGCAAGATATTCTTGGAGTTTAATTGGCCCTCTGATGACCTAATGCCTCGTTTTATTTTTGAGAGTTTTTCATGTTTGGCAAACGGAGCATGTCCCCCTTAATTCAACACATAATTTACGAACAGTTGCAATTCCTCCAACAGTCCCTCTGGCACACCACTTGTCAACCTTAGGATTACTCCTGCACACCTACTGTCACGTTCAGCTATTCTCCTGTCTATTTCAGTATTGTACAGTCCTCTGTCTTTCATTATCCACTATCAACATTGATTTGGCATTTTATCGAATATTTACGGGAAATCATCACGCACTGCAACTGACGATTCCCTTTTATCCAGTTGATTTCTTAAATATGATTTCCCGTTCATAAAGCCGTGATTTCTTTGAACTTGTCCAGTTGCATCTTATTTTAAACAGCTTCTAACATTGCAAACTGACTTGTGCCATTTTTGCTCGCTGTCTCAAAATGTTTTGATAAACTTGCTGAATGTGATGCTTTGCAATTCTAAAGGATCTTCCCAGCATTGGAGATGATCTGCAACAGTCAACACAAAATGTCAGTTATTTGAATGACATTTTCACTTTGGACGCAGGGATAATTTCACGAGGGGACAGGCAGTCTCGCCCCGCAGCTGCCACTATTTAGGCAGGCCCGTTTCTCTGTTGCATGTCATTTCCCTGCTTTTGCCCTTCCTTCGATTTGCCGATTAATTGCATTTTCTAGAATGCTGCTTGTAGTCTGTCATGAAAACTGTTGGAAAATAAGTGTTCTATTTATTTCTTCTCTGTTGCGTTTGACAGCATGATTTGTCAAACATTCATTTCTTGCATGACTAATTTTCACTCTATAAATTATTTTATTTTCGAACGAGTTACAGGACCTCGTCCTCTCTCTTTCTTTAAACTCACTGTTTAGCTTCCTATCATATTCTGATTATTCAATCTTTCTTTCTTAATTTTCAGACATTTCATTCCCGAACATTTTAATATTCTGTCTAATTTTCTGACTTACCATCTGTTTATCCACAATCACATACGTTTTCCTGAATGTAGATATTATCTTAAACCACAGAAAGCAGTTCTGAACCTTGGAATATTCCTTACTCTTTGGAATGTACCTACTTAAGTGATCTGAAATGTCTCGATACATGTTTGCCACTTTATCATGATCGAATTCTCCTCCATCTGATTTTCTAGTTCACTTCAGCCAGCTCTGATTTCGTGTCCACAGAATATGATTTTTATTTTAAAAAAACCGTTGTCTATCTCTCACATTGGTTGTATTATGCAATGGAGTTAATGTTGCTGATTCCTAAGAGCGCCTTTGAAATGAGATAATGAGTTAATCCGATCTCATTCCACCATTGCAGGATGTTCAATATAGGTTGAAAACTTGCGATTCGAATGAATGATTGCAAGATCTATTTTTATGAGCTGCACACGTGGGCTGTCTTTGCACGTCTAACTTTCACAGTTATTTTACAGATAATAGCTCGCATCATGATTTTTTGATTTTCTGACAAGCTGTTGCAATGTCTTCCTCTATGCTCTTCCTATTGTATTGTTGCACGTGGTGACACAAACAATGCTCACACAAATGACTCCTTGAAATGGTAATTTCTCAGCTTTACTCAAACCCATCCCACGGGCTGCTTTTCTGAAATGGGGTCACCCCTCTCCCTTTTATAAAACTAGAATAGCAAACTCTGAAGAAATTCAGCCTTCCTGGAAGCATTGGTGGAGAGAAAGATTCAGAATATGCCTCCAGTCTGTTGTGACTCTATGAATGAACTGTAGAACTTGTATAGGCTTCCTACCCCACCCCTCCCCGTCTTTTCTACATCATCTGTGGGAAGCCAATCCATATCATCTTGTGCGAAGGTTAATGTCGAAGGCCAAGAGTAGTTTCATCACCTATTGGCCTCTGTATATGCTGAATATCAGCATGGACCTCACTAATGGCAATACGAACTAATGTAACTCTGATACTTGCTGGAAGCTATCACAAATTGATGCTTTCACACAGCCTGACGGAGAAGACATAAGCACATGCGTGAGAACATCAGTGTGCAGGTGGAATCAGTTATTATGTAGGGTATGTTGTTCCCAAGACTGATATACATAGTCATTGCCATGGATGTTATTTATAGCATTTGATATCTAAATTTACAGCAAACTGATGCAGTTTGTTGACAGTGTGCTTGCTGGAGAGCACGGAACAGTGGCCATGTGTAAAAGATTCAAAGAATGTAATCAACTCAATATTTCACTCGTGGGTTGATAGCTGCTGCATTCGTGTATTATTTCATTATAAAATTTCACATGCGATATCTTCTCGTGTTATTGATGACGTGACTGTTGAGTATTGATAGACATTGGGGATTGATTAGAAGTCAGCAATAGACCAGTTCATAAAGCTAAGAGATTGTTCATTTCGGGCTTTTGTAATAGCAAAACCATGGCTGTCGTTGAACTTGAACAAATGGAAGAGAAAATAAATTCAAAAGTACTGTCTGACTTTGAGATAAAACGTTGATGGGTGAACAAGAAGTGCAATTTAGGATCTGGGTAGTAGAGTTCTGATCAGATTTACTTGAAAGATTTTGAAGATGGGATCCCAGCATTGAGAATTGCAGAATAATCTAGAATACCTTTGAAGAGCTTGGAATTTCTGGTCACAGGTCAGCTGAGGTATTTTCGAGAGAGTAATTGATTTGATGGAACAAGCAGGTATTCCTGCTGATGACTGTATTAAGTAGTCTGGTGAGTATAACACGGTCACGAGTAAACACCAACTTGTGAAGAGTGTAGTCAGCTGCATTGGTGTAGAACATATTTGTTCACGTTAGCGATGGAAAGGAATAGATATATAGGCCAGGAGTCATATCTGGGGGAGAAGCAACTTTGATGCGACTAGGCAAGATTTAGGAAGCATAGGATGGGGAAGGAAACTGCAGAGGACCAGAACAATTGAAATCTGGAGCTTATTCACGGAACAGCTACTGTGTGTCCTTGTTAATTATATACATGTCAGGCAGGATGGAAGTTGTCGGGCGAGGCAGCCGTGGTTTAGTAACGAATTTGAGTGTCTTGTCAAGACAAAGAAGAAGGCTTATGTTGGGATGAGACGTGAAGTCTCAGTTGGAACACTTGCGAGTTACAAGTTAGCCAGGAAAGACACAAAGAGGGAGCTAAGAAGAACCAGGAGAGTACATGAGAGGTCATTAGCGGATGGAATGAGGGAAAACTCTGAGGCTATCATTCGGTATATCAGGACGAAAAGAGTGACTCGAGTAAGATTAAGGGAAATCAAAGGTACGAGTGGGAAGTTGTGCGTGAAGTCAGAGGAAATAGAGGAATGGCTAAATGAATCTTGGCCTCTGTATATGCTGAATATCAGCATGGACCTCACTAATGGCAATTCGAACTAATGTAACTCTGATACTTGCTGGAAGCTATCACAAATTGATGCTTTCACACAGCCTGACGGAGAAGACATAAGCACATGCGTGAGAACATCAGTGTGCAGGTGGAATCAGTTATTATGTAGGGAATGTTGTTCCCAAGACTGATATACATAGTCATTGCCATGGATGTTATTTATAGCATTTGATATCTAAATTTACAGCAAACTGATGCAGTTTGTTGACAGTGTGCTTGCTGGAGAGCACGGAACAGTAGCCATGTGTAAAAGATTCAAAGAATGTAATCAACTCAATATTTCACTCGTGGGTTGATAGCTGCTGCATTCGTGTATTATTTCATTATAAAATTTCACATACGATATCTTCTCGTGTTATTGATGACGTGACTGTTGAGTATTGATAGACATTGGGGATTGATTAGAAGTCAGCAATAGACCACTTCATAAAGAGAAGAGATTGTTCATCTCGGGCTTTTGTAATAGCAAAACCATGGCTGTCGTTGAATTTGAACAAATGGAAGAGAAAATAAATTCAAAAGTAATGTCTGACTTTTAGATAAAACGTTGATGGGTGAACAAGAAGTGCAATTTAGGATCTGGGTAGTAGAGTTCTGATCAGATTTACTTGAAAGAGTTTGAAGATGGGATCCCAGCATTGAGAATTGCAGAATAATCTAGAATACCTTTGAAGAGCTTGGAATTTCTGGTCACAGGTCAGCTGAGGTATTTTCGAGAGAGTAATTGATTTGATGGAACAAGCAGGTAGTCCTGCTGATGACTGTATTAAGTAGTCTGGTGACTATAACAAGGTCACGAGTAATAACCAACTTGTGAACAGTGTGGTCAGCTGGTTGCATTGGTGGTAACAGCTTTTGTGTAGAACATATTTGTTCAGGTGAGCGATGGAAAGGGATAGGTATATAGGCCAGGAGTCATATCTGGGGGAGAAGCAACTTTGATGCGATTAGGCAAAATTTAGGACGCATAGGATGGGGAAGGAAACTGCAGAGGACCAGCACAATTGAAATGTGGAGCTTATTCACGGAACAGCTACTGTGTGTCCTTGTTAATTATAGACATGTCAGGCAGGATGGAAGTTGTCGGGCGAGGCAGCCGTGGTTTAGTAACGAATTTGAGTCTCATGTCAAGACAAAGAAGGCTTATGTTGGGATGAGACGTGAAGTCTCAGTTAGAACACTTGCGAGTTACAAGTTAGCCAGGAAAGACACAAACAGGGAGCTAAGAAGAACCAGGATGGTACATGAGAGGTCATTAGCGGATGGAATCAAGGAAAACCGTGAGGCTATCATTCTGTATATCAGGACTAAAAGAGTGACTCGAGTAAGATTAAGGGCAATCAAAGGTAGGAGTGGGAAGTTGTGCATGGAGTCAGTGGAAACAGAGGAATAGCTAAATGAATCTTTTTTGTCAGTTTTCACACAGGGAAAATACTATGTTGTTGAGGAGAATACAGAGATACAGGTCACTGGCCTGGATGGGATTGAGGTTCACAAAGAAGAGATGTTTGCAATTCTGGAAAGTTTGAAAATAGATAAGTCCACTGGGTCCGATGGGATTTATCCTCGGATTCCCTAGGGAGCCGGAGAGGTGATTGAAAAGCTTTTGGCTTTGATCCTGGTGTCTTAATTATCTACAGGAATAGTGCCAGAGGACTGGAAAGTAGCAAATGTTGTTCCCTTGTTCAAGAAGGTGAGTAAGGTCAACTCTGGTAATTGTAGAGCAGTGAGCATTAGTTCGTTTACGGGTGTAGTGTAGGAAAAGATGGTTAGAGATAGAATGTATAATTATCTGGAGAGAATGAAGTTCATTAGGGACAGTAGATACGGTTTTGTGAAGAGTAGGACATGTCTCACAAATCTTACTGAGCGCTTTGAGAAAGTGACCAAACACGTGATTGAGGGTAAAGCGTTTGATGTGTTGTTTTTGGATTTCAGTAAGGTACTTGATAAGGTTCCCACGGCACGCTATTTCAGAAAATACAGAAGCATATGATTGATGATGATCTAGTGGTTTCCATAAGAAATCGACCAGATGAAAACAGACAGAGGTTGGTGGTTCTGAGAAATATTCATACTGGAGTTCAGTTACTAGTCGTGTATCACGAGAATCTGTTTTGGAGGCACTGCTTTTTGTCATTTTGATAAATGACCTGGACGAGGGTGCAGAAGGATGGGTTAGTAAGTTTGCGAATGAAACTAAGGTTGGTACAGTTTGGATAATGATTAAGGATGTTGTGGATTACATAGAGACATAGATAAGCTGCTGAGTTGGGCTGAGAGATGGAAAATGGAATATAATGCGGAAAAGCGTGAGTTGATTCACTTTGGAAGGAGGGACAGGAATGCAGAGCACTGTGTTCATAGCAATATTCTTGGTAGTGTGGTTGGACAGAGAGATCTCGGTGTCCATGTCTGCACATCTCTGAAAGTTACCAACCAGGTTGATAGATTTGTTAAGAAGGCATACAGTGTATTAACTTTTATTAGTGGAGGGATTGAGTTTCGGAGCCATGAAATTATGCTGCAGCTGTGTAAAACTCTGGTGCGGCCGCACTAGGAGTACTGTGCAGAGTTATGATCACTACATTCTAGGAAGGATGGAAAGAGTTCAGAGGAGATTTATTAGAATGTTGCCTGGTATGGAGGGAAGATCTTACGAGGGAAGGCTGAGGGACTTGAGGCTGTTTTCGTTCCAGAGAAGAAGGTTGAGAAGTGAATTAATTGAGACATATATGATAATCAGAGGGTTAGGCAGGGCGAATAGTGAGAGCCTTTTTCCAACGGATGGTGACAGCTATCACAGAGGACATAACTTTACATTGCGGAGTGATAGATAAAGGACAGGCTTCAGAGATATTTTCATTATTCAGTGAATAGTAGGGGCATGAAACAGCCTGCGTGCAACAGTAGTAGAATCGCCAAAGTTAAGGGCATTTAAATGGCCATCGGATAGACATATGAATGAAAATGGAATAATGTAGTTTAGATGGGCTTCAGAACAGTTTCAGAAGTCGGTGCAACATCAAGAGATGAAGACCCTCTATTGCACTGTAATGTTCCATATTCTATGTTGTATAAAAAGAAAATGTGGTCTCGTTCCCTGACAGGAATGCTTTAAGTTTACGGGGTCCAATCAAAAATTGAATGGAGAGAAATCCATTTGTCTCTATCGAGAATACAGGGAATTGTTTTTGAAAAGAAAACCGTCTAAATTAAGGTAAATAGAAAGCAATGTCTTTTATGATCGAGATAAGTGTTAGGTTCAAGGAATTTGGCTCCAGAAGGAGGGAATTTCACAGAAACAGTGTGTACATTATACAACAGCAAGGCGCGAAACATTTTGAAAGCTAATTTTAGGAAAAAAATGAGGTTATGGGAATTAAGAATAAGATTTCGGCGATAAAATAGGCGTGAACTGTTCATTTCTACACCCTGGTGAAATTCTGACAACTGTGATAGTACACACAGTTCGAAGGTGGGGAATTGATCTATGTGTGCTGCCAAACTGTACAACGTGTTGGCGAGAACCCGGGAAACAGCCTGATGATTCGAGCTGGACCATTTAGAAGAAATTTGAGAAGACGTTTGTTCATCTAAAGAGTGGTGAGAATGTGGATTTTATTACCGCAAGAAGTAGTTGATACTGATATATTGAATGTGTACAACAGGCGGCGAGATGTAGCACTTTGGAGGGAACAGGATAAAATGTTGTGGGGAGAAAGCAGGATTAGGCTATTGATTTGGACGATGAGTAGGATCATGAAGAATGTCAGAGCAGGCTCGAAGGTCTGAATGGCCTGCTCCTGTTCCTATCTTCTATGTTTCCATTTTTCGAGATAGTAGAGATTCTACTTGAGGAAGGAACAATTTTGCTCCCTCAAGTACTTGACCAAGGCCTCCAGATTCCTTTTGTCTCTGGTGTGTAAACGCACTTCTGTTGACTTTTCAAAATCACAATGATATCAAAATGAAAAGCTTGCTCAAAATTATTTCCTGATTATTACATGAGATCAAATTGTCTCGTTAGCAAGAAATGTAAAACAGATTATTGGAAATAAATCATTAATATTTCAATATTTGGTTTTTGTTTTAATATAGAAAGAAATGCTTTAATAAGTAGATGGGTTTAGGGCGCCGTATACAGAACGTCGAGTCTCGGAGGCTGAAAGTACATTGATTAGTTTTTGGACAGTTGAAATGAGGAATTCTTCAGAGGCTAGTGCATCAACACAAATGTCTCACACGATTTCAGCTCGAGGAAATGTAAGAGTTCGAGTTGAGTGAAGCCATTGAGAGGTTGAGGACAAGGAAGAGAATTCTGAAATCGAGGGATTGCTTGACATGACCAATTACATCACAAAGCAGAGAGCCGGTCCTATGTACTTGGCCTGAGATTAAGACATTGCAGAAGGTGATTAGAAGACCCAAAGTTAGAAAGTGGGAGTTTGGCCAGGGAAGCATTTTCTAGATTGTACAAATTTGTCTTAATGTTTGAACAGTAGATAAGGTCCCCGTCAAATCAGACAGTGAAGTTAGATACAAAAATAGGTTGTCTTAATGAGGAAGTTGAGTGGCGACCATTTAGAGGTTTATAAAATCATGAGAACAATGTATAAGGTAAATATCAAAGTATATTCCCGAAGGAATATGACTCCAAATCTAGAATGGATAGTTTTAAGGATTGAAAGGAATCTGTGGTTCAGGTTTTTTTTCTGCACAGAGCGTGGTGTGTATATGAAATGACCTTCCAGAGAAAGTGGTAGAAGTGGTACTGTAACAAAATTTAAATGATTTTCGGAAGGTAAATGAAGAGGAGATGGACAAAGTATCAGTAAATGAAGAAGGCCCTTGGAATGCTTTCCGTAATTGGTCAGTGCGCTGAGTATGAGTTAGTAGGTTATGTGACAGCTGTACAGGATATTGTTTCGGTCGCTTTTGGAATATTGTCTGTAGTGCTGGTCTCCCTGCTTTGGGAAGGACGTTCTGAAATTTGAGAGACTTCAGAAAACGAGTTACAAGGATGTTTCTAGGGTTGAAGGTGTTGAGCTATAGGAGACGATGAATTGACTGGGATTATTTCCCTTGGTGCGTCAGAAGCTGATTTGTGACCTTATCGAAGTTTATAACATTATGAATGGTAATGAGAACTGAAATAGACAATGTATCTTCCCCTGTGTGAGGAAGTCCAAAGATGGAGGTTGAAGGATCAAGGTGAGAGTGGAAGATATGAAAGACTTCTAAATGATATGTTTTTTCTCACTGAGGATGGTGAGTTAATGGATTGAGCTACCAGTTGGAGGTTTGATTGAAATGTTTCTTTCTGCTCCTTGGACTCCATCAGTAGAACAAGTGTGGATCTCACCTCAAGGTTAAATATGATGCTGACATTACAACATGATGTTCTGATACAATAACATGATTTTTTGGGTATTATTTGAGAGTAAGCGATTGTACATGACATCACCGAAACAATGTAGCCATCTATATGCAAGAGAGTAAGTCTTAATTTGTAATTTTAGGCAGACAGCCTTCTCCACCAGTCATCAGTCTACACTACTCTGCAACTGAAGAACAGAGGGCAAACGGATTTCTTCAGCTGATTTGTCTCATCACTGGATACTATCCTGAAGGAACTGTAGTGACCTGGCAGAAGAACGGAAATACCTTAAATTCTGGCTTTACAACTACATCTCCAACGAAAACAGCGACCAGTGATTTTAGCTCTACAAGTTTGCTTAAAGTGTCCCTGCAGGAATGGAACAGCGGCTCTGTGTACATCTGTCAAGTTTCTCATTCTGCTTCCAACAGTAACCAGAGAAAAGAAATTAGTTCAACATCGGGTAAGAAAACTAAAAAAACTCACAGACTCACATTCATAAACGTAATCAGTTTTGTAATAAATATTAGACAAGATGGAAAATTATTTTGTTGGGTTATTACTGAGAATGAAACATTCTTGAATTAGTTGCAGTGAGTAATATCAATAGGAATTTGTAGTCCAGAGAAATGTTACAGCAAAGATAAGTCGAAATGAAACAGGTACCTAAACCCGCTCTTTCAAAAAAACAGTGGAGAATAACATCAGAAATTATTTCCCTTTGCTCTGTATAGGTCTGACTGAAATAACCAAACTTTTAGATTAGATTAGATTAGACTAGACTAGACTAGACTTACAGTGTGGAAACAGGCCCTTTGGCCCAACAAGTCCACACCGACCCACCGAAGCGCAACCCACCCATACCCCTTACCTAACACTACGGGGAATTTAGCATGGCCAATTCACCTGACCCACACATCTTTGGACTGTGGGAGGAAACCGGAGCACCCGGAGGAAACCCACGCAGACACGGGGAGAATGTGCAAACTCCACACAGTCAGTCGCCTGAGGCGGGAATTGAACCCAGGTCCCTGGCGCTGTGAGGCAGCAGTGCTAACCACTGTGCCACCGTGCTGCCGTGAGCAAACCTCTTAATTGACAAGTTTAGGCAGAGTTTCTGGATATTCTCAGAATTAAAAATTCTTTTGCAACGTGGTAATCCCCCGCTTTTGCTTATTTTCCAAATCAATTCAGAGCAGCAAAATAAAGTTTTGACAATGCACACACTTCATTACAAAGGAATCATTTTCAACAATGCGTATTTGTAAAGCTGTCGCTAGTGAGGATTTAGTATTGTCTGTTGCTGATTGCTGCCACGCAATTGTAGATAGGATGTATTGGGGGGACAATGTTCAGAGTAGCTAAGTAGAGAGATAAGGTGTCTGGTGGAAAGAGATAGAAATTTGTTATTGGAAGGGGTTCTACAGAATGTTTATTTGGAACATTTATTATATAGATCATCATTTAGACAGGACTTTAAAATACCTATCGGTGATAATGATCTCATTGACCTTCTGTGCTTAAAATGCATCGACTGTCACGATGTGGTAAATTTTCTCTGTCTCTACCTGTCTACCTTGCTCTAGAACTCCTGTTTTATTCCTGTCAGTTTTTTTCCTCTGTCTTTGTCTATCTATCTGTCTGTCTCTGCTTCCTCTGATCGCTGTCGTTCTGTCACTTCATCTTTGTTTTCACTGATCATGTGTCTATGTCTCGGTTTCTATGTACCTCTACGTCTCGGAATTATTTCTACTTTCGTCTTCTTGTTTCTGCAAGTTGGAATCATTTTTCGTGCATCAATTACTGTTGCTCCTTTTGCTTCTCTTAGGATTTGCACCTGTAGGTGTCCAATCCTCTATTTCTTATCTTCTTTCCCTCTAGCCTCTCCGTCCGTCTCTGGCTAGCTTCTCTGATCTGTCATCTCAAGCTCCCATTCACTAGCTTTATATCTCTATATCTATACCTGACTCACAGTTTGTCTGTCTCTGAATCTGTCTCTATGAATGCTCACTTCACGGACCCACACGAAACACTTCATTTATCCAAATCTTTCTCTGACTTTCCTTATTGCTTGCTCTGTTTCTTAATTCTATTGGCAGAAGCAAATGATGCAAACCAACAAACCTGAAAAGATGCAATGGCGCTTCATATTTGTTGTGTGTGCATATACATGTGTGTGTGGATATATATATGTGTGTGTGTGTATATATACACACACACACACAAGCATTAACACACAAACAAACACAAGACTCATGAGAAAGAGAGAAAGAGGGAGAGAGATGGTTGCATTTTTCATCCCTTCCTTGTTCACTGATTTTGACATTCTTGTTGCACGCCTGGTCACATTATTGAATCAGGGACCAGAATCTGAATCTCTGATTTCTCTCTGACAGAGATAGCTGTATTATTAAGGGAGCCATTGGTTGAAGAAATCTGGATCAATAAAAGTGCCATTCTGGTTTGCGAAGTGCATTCAACAGTTGCCAGTCAGGTAGTTATCTCTTGGATGGTGGATGGAAAGGTGCGGAATGAAGGCGTTCAAATTGAAGCAGCGAACAGAAACCAATATGTGACAATCAGCCGCTTGACTAGCACTGTGGACGAGTGGCAGAGTGGGGTGGAATACACATGTTCTGCAAAACAGGATCAATCATCACCCGCAGTATCAAAACGAACAAGAATGGCAAGAGGTTGGTGACAAGAACTATGTATTTGTACATGTCATTTTATGAGCGAGGAAATACTAAAAATGTATGTACTTCTATTACAGTTAAATCAATGAAGCCATATATCCGCCTCCTGCCTCCATCACCAGAAGAAATTCAGAACAGCAGCTCTGCTACTCTCACATGTTTGCTGAGAGGATTCTATCCTGACAAAATACGCGTTTTCTGGGAGAAAGATGGAGCTTCTGTCAACGAGAACATCACCAATTTCCCCACTGCTCTGGAACAGGACCTGACCTACAGCGCACGGAGCCTCCTCATTTTACCTGCAGCAGAATGGAAGAGTGGCGCAAAATACACCTGTACTGCCTCGCATCCACCTTCACAGTCCACTGTGAAAAGGGTCATCAGGAGCCCGAAAGGTAAGGACAGTGTTCTAGCAACCATGGTCAACATTAACACTTTGTGTTAAATATCAACAGAACATGAAATCTTAACTAAACATTCTAAGGTTCCAGCAATTTTAAAATACACAAGATCTTTTGGAATGAAACACCTTTAGCACACTGCACATGGCTATGAGGTAAACAGGAGAAGCAATACCATCCAACAAGCGCATGGTCTCAAGGAGTGTGAAGCCCGGTGATATTAAAAAAGGAAGGAACCTCCTGTGGCGCATTGCCCTCTTGTGGCATCCTGGACCAAGATGCTTGTGTTTACTTGCCACCTCCTCCAGAGTTGTGTGTTGAGTTATCTGAACAGGTTGACGAGAAAAATAGGTTAACTAAAAACTTATGTTAAGAGAAAGGGCTGAAACACAAGATTAATGTTTGAAGGCGTGTTGTCTTTCGAGAACAATGAAATTTGTTGAGAGGATGATTGTGTCGAAATGATTTTATGTTTTGCTTGCTTCTGTCACTGCTTCATGCTCCTCCTTTGATACCAGCTCGAGCGGTTGCTGACAGTCAACTGAAAGGTACTTAGAAATGCAAACATTTCTCGACGAGTAGAATTCATGCACATGAATTAACGTGTGCATTGGAAGGATTATATTATTCAGCCCTTTGACCATGGAGGTCACATGGAGGGCAGTGACAATGGATGTTGTAGATTACCGATGGACAGAGGTAAGATGCAGCCCTGGATTGTGGGTGCCAAGTGGAATTTAATGCGGAAAGCTGTGAGGTGGTTCACTCTGGAAATAGTTAAATGAGTCAAGTGTTCAAGGGGCACATGGTGAGATTTTTGGTGGTGCAGATGAGCAGAGGGATCTCAATGTCCATGTGCAGAGATCCTTGGAAGTTGCCACCCATGTTGATGGAGTTATTAAGAAGACTTACGCTATTTTAGTTTTGATTGGTAGAGGGAATGAGTTTCGGAACCATGAGTTCATGTTGCCTCTATGAAAAACTCTGGTGCGGCCACAGTTGGAATATTGCGTACAGTTCTCGTCACCACACTATAGGAAGGATTTGGAAGTTTTGGAAAGGGTTCAAAGGAGATTTACTGGGATGCTGCCTGATACCTCTTATGAGGAAATGCTGATGGACTTGAGAGTGTTTTCGTCAGAGTGAAGAAGTTTGGGATGTGACTTCATTGAGATATATAAGATAGTCAGAGGCTTAGATAGGGTGGACAATGAGAGCCTTTATCTTCGATTGGCCATGGACAGCACGCAGAGACATAGCTTTAAATTAAGTGTGATAGACATGGAGGTAGTTCCTTTCCTCACAGAGTAGTAGGGGCATGGAACGCATTGCCTGCTACAGTACTTGACTCGCAAACTTGAAGGGCATTGACATGGTCATTGGATATGGATATGGACGAGAATGGCATAGGGTCGGTTAGATTGGCTTCAGGGTAGTTTTACAGGTCGGGGAAGCATCGAGGCCCGAAGGGCTTATACTGTGTTGTAATGTTCCATTTTCTAGATGATTAATTTTATTCTGATCAGTTTTTATTTAAAATTCCATTCCCGCCTCTATCACTAAATTGTATTAGCTGAAAGGTTTTGAAAAAGCAAGACTATTTGGATGGAACATAAAATATGAACCACCTATTGAGGAAGAAATGGTAATAGAGCGCGACTGAACTCAGGTTGCGAATCGACAAATTCATGTTAACAGTCTGCTTGATTGAACAGAGATACAGCAGAAGAGATGAACTCAGGACAGCCAGAGGAAAAGCAAGGATTTGTAGTGAAGAGTTTGGAATGCGAGACAGTAATATTAATCAACAAGGGAGTAGTTTTTGCAATATTCTCCCGCCCAGACAACCTGACCGAGGCAATGACATAACAGAGGAACTGCATAAGCTTTGCAATATGCGCACAAAATAGAATTATGCCGTTCGAACTATAGAATAGACATGGAGCATCATTCCTCACAAATATTATTGAAACTTTCAGAGATAACCCGATCTGTGAATTTTGTAATTGTACTAAAATTTAAGGTAACAATACAAACAGAACATTCAAGAACCTTCTTTTCATTTGTACTTTACGTTATGCACTAAGAAAGTAACTGTTATTGTACTAAGAGCAACCATTTTTCCTTTAGCAATCTAGGAGCATGCTTTCCCCTACGTTATGCATTCCTTTAAAATTATCACGATTCTGAACAAGTGTTAGTTTTGTCTATTCCCAACACCAGAGTTGAGAACTGAAAGACATGTGCTCACAATATTTTAGATTTCTTCACTTAACACTCTTCAAAGATGAGTAATATGAAAAACATCTCTTGAATGGGTCCTTGACTGAAACTGAATCATGCAGCAAGTATCTTTTATTTTCAAATAAAAACCTGCCGAGGAAATAGGCAGCAAAATCAGTTGAAAGGATGCAATCAATAAAAATGCAGTTTGATACCAATTTCTCAATTTCTCCATGAGTTTTTCTGACACAGAGCAAATAATGTTAGCTCATGTACAGCGGCCACATATGATATGTGTTTGCTCGTCTGGGATTGGATTCCGATAAATGCAGTTCATGTGGCAGCAATTGTCTTCTGACATTGGTAACTGCAATAGGTGAAAATGTGCAGCACTCGAATGGAGACATTAGGCCTCAGTATACCCAAGGCAGAGCAGTTTCCAAATTGTTCAAGATTATATCGGAAATATTACTGAAGGCTTATCCATAATATTCAGAGTGAATGCAACCAATACGAAAAGGAGGACACAGCATCTGATTAACTAAGCCTAAACGGTCTCAGAAAACAGATAACAGATCGCAGTAAGTAAAACTATTTCCAACTCTAGTAGTGTTTTGGAATTGATTTCGATATCGCGGCCTGAAAACATGCATTCTTTTCTGTTTCGAGGTGATTGCCGTCAGACAGATATTGTGGTCCATCTACTGAAACCTCCGTTCCAAGAGATTTGGACGCAAAAGACAGCGACCATTGTGTGTGAAATTGTTTACAGCAACTTAGAAAACATCAACGTTTTCTGGCAGGTGAATGGGGCTGAAAGAACAAAAGGAGTCAAGACAGAAAATCCTGTTTGGAACGGAAGTAAATTCACCATTTTGAGCAAACTTAAAGTCATTGCGTCAGAGTGGGACAGCGGTGCTGAATATGTTTGCTTGGTAGAAGACAGTGAATTACCAACACCAGAGAAAGCTTCTCTCAAAAAGAAAATTGGTAAGTCGGGATAGTACTGCAATAACAACAAAATAGAATTGATTTCGGAAGTCTGAAATGAAAAAAAAAATATTTCGAAGAAACAGAGCAGGAATGGCAGAATCTATGGAGAGAAGAATAGGGTGAACGTTTCCAGTCCAGTATGTAACTTCCTAAAAATAGTAATTTATAATATTTTGATATAAGCCTGACTCATACAGTAGTTGAATGGAATAAAAAATCCTGTCAAACCATTAATGCGTTCCAGTAAATTCCCCCTAAGTCAGCAGCAGAAAGTGGCTCACTGGTTTGCACTGCTGCCTCAAGGCACAGGTTCAAATCGAACTCTGTGTAGAGGGTTCCCAAGTTCACGTGGGCTTCCATTGCGAGCTCCAGTTCTCGTCGACTATGTGCAAGTTAGATGGAATGGCAATGGGGTACGTGCTTTTGTCGGGAGTGGGTCTTGGAGGGATGCTCTTTGGCGTTTGGGTAGGGACTTGTTGGGCCGAATGGCTTGTTAAAACGTTATGAGGAAATCATGGAAAGCCAATAGCCGTGGCTTCTTCTTTACTGAAAATGAGCGTGAAGAACTGTAAGTGGATGAATCATTTGCACTCCACGAATAGCAATCTTTACAAAATGTATGATTGGCCCCAAGATTTAAACCAGCAAAGTAGGGGACATGAAATGCTGTAGCATTCAGAAATATTTGCATAGTCTGACAGATTGGAAATAATTTATAAACTATATGCATTACTAGCAATGAAATTCTAATGCAGATGTAAGATGGTCTCAGCTAAACAAACATCACTCTCTTTGCAGACGACCAAATGCGTCCTCCTCAGGTTTATCTCCTGCAGCCATCGACAGACGAGATTGACGCTGAGAATTCAGCGACCCTGATGTGTCTCGTCACCAGCTTTTACCCAGCTGAGATCTACATTGGCTGGATGGCCAATGACACCCTTTTGGATACCGGGTACCGAACCCAATTGGATAGCCAGGCGGGGAATGGTTCCAACTTCGTGACCAGCAGGTTGAGAGTCACAGCGGCGGAATGGAACAATGACACCACTTACTCCTGCTTAGTGGGACACCCATCCCTCAGCCGGGAGTTAATCAGAAGTACAAACAAATCTCATGGTAAACCGACAGCAGTCAATGTTTCAGTCGTACTAAGCGATATTGTTAAAACCTGCACATAACTTGCAGTGATTGACGAACTGTTTTCCATAGATAGGTTCATGTTACTATGGTAATAACTGTTAGAGTAACTGTTTAAGCATTTTCAATTCATTGCATGCATCAGTCACATTTAAGATCAGTGATCACTTTTGTCAAAAAGAAAGTAGCCACTATTCCAAATTGCATCTGTTGGTAAAAGATAATTAAGCTTAGACTCTGAAACGCAAGGAAAGGCTTGTCTTGTAAGTCTGATCGTTCTGACGATCGCTTGAAACGTTCCATCCTGCTACGGCAGGAAAAATAAACCATGTTTAAGTCTGTATGTGGCTCCGATGGTTGTAATAAATGCAGAATGGAAATACTTTGACTTACTTATTCTTGGTTTGCATGTATAGTACTTCCAGAAAGATGATTTTGACCTTGATTGAAATGTGCGTGATACCCACTTGTGAGAAGCCAGCACTGCTGCTTGTTTACACGTGCAGACCTTTAGAGCCACTCGGCATCACTCTGAGTAAACCACACTTATCCTCACCATTTTTGACTGCACTCCTCCATCATGCAGAGCCAATGGGGTATCGCGTGGTAAAATAAAATGATTGAAGATATCGTGGTGTCAACTTGTTCAGTGTGTGAATCAGTTCTCCTCATTGCCCTTACCTTCATGTAGCCAGTCTTGGCAAGTACTCTACGTCCAGTCGTGACGTCCAGTCATTGTCTGTCGTATTTGTGTTGCATTTTCACAAGGATCCATGCTTGAGTCCTCATATAGAGCAGTCTACAAGCATTCCATCACAGATATCATCCGAACAAGCTCAGCCTCCACTTCGACACTGATATCACATAATTCTCTCTAACAACCGTATATTTCTCCTCTGTGTTTGACTAATACATCCTCAGACGTGACATAAAATCAAACAATGCAGAAGCCAAACTCATTGTCCTCTGTTTTGTCGTCAACTCAGGTTCGTCACTCTGTGGTGACAGTTGTTTTCTTTTCTGACTTGAAATTCGACATAAATGGAACATCTAAGTCCATCAATCATCCCAACAGAAGACTGCCATTTTTCTGGTTTGTCTGCATTCACCAAAACCATATGATTCAAACTGACTGTTTCACCCATTCGTTGTCTGCTATGTATCATGCACTCTCTATAGTCTTAAATTTACACCAAACTGAAATACCAGGTATGTGAATTCGCAGCATTTCCCATTTACCCAACACGACTGAACTTTTCAACCATGTCTATTAATGCTTCCCGTGCAAAACGCTTCCTCACTTATCAAAATAACATGCAGTGAGTCAAATTCGTGTTTGGATACCCTTACCTTCATTTAACCAGTCTTTCCATATATTCCATAGTACATAGAATATAGAACATAGAACAATACAGTGCAAAACAAACCTTTCGGCCCGAAATGTTGCACTGACCTATGGACTTTTCTCAGCTCGTCCCCCTACACTATCCCAAAATCATCCACGAGTTTATCTAAGGATTGTTTAAATCTCCCTATTGTGGATGAGTTGACTACCTTAGCAAGTAGGGAATTCCGCGCCCTTACCAGTCTCTGTGTACATCTTTCCTCTGACATCAATCTTAAATCTATCACCCATTAATTTGTAGTTATAATACATTTATCATTCTGATACAGTATGATGAATTTCACTCGTACAGCATCATTACTGCGTCAGTGTAAGAATCGTTGCATTCAACGTCACCCATGTAGAAACTCCACACTAACCCTAAATATTAGCAGGCGAAGTCAGAGTCCACCTGGACAATGAAAGCATCCATTTGAAGTATTATATGTGGATGCAAATCCATTATCAATCAGCTGATTCTATCGTTGGTGTAATAGCGTTATGTCATTTCCTACCTGTGCACCAAACAGACCATTTTCCATGTATCAGTAGGTCTCCCAGCATCTGTGAAGAGAAAGCATTATTATTTTGTTCACGTGACCTTCATTAAAACCAACGAGGAAGGGTCACTCGAAACGAAACGTTATCTCTGAGTTTTCTCCACCGATGCTGACAGTTCGATTGGTGTATAAATAGGTAGGATTTATAAGGATATGGGTCAAGTGCTGGCAGGCGGGACTAGATTGTGTTGGGATATCTGGTTGGCGTGGACGGCTTGGACCAAAGGGTCTGCTTCCGTGCTGTACATCTCTATGACTCTATGACTGTAAGTCATAAGTCCTTCGAGCAATTTTTGCTTTTGTTTCTGATTTGCAAGATCGACAGCTTCTTTTTCCTTTTTTATGTAAAGTGTCATGGCTGAAATATTGCACACAATAAGCAGAAACCAATGCAGCAATCTGGGGAGTTGGTTGGCAGACTTGTGTCTAGTTTCAACTGCATCTACGATGCCTCTTCTCCAAAAAAAAACTACATTTTAACATGGGAGGAAAAAATCTTTAGCAAAACATTTGCAACATTCCGAATCTGCAAGGCACAAATTTCACATTGGCTATTCTGATTCGAAGTTTTTCGTGAGGTTATGTGTTCTGATTAGTTTATGAGGGAGGAATGCAAAGGATTGTGGTTCTGAAATGTATGCATGAACACGAAAGCCTGCACCATTGGTCAGGTGTAAGATAGCACGCTCAGGTAACCTGCTTTGGTAAACATACATGTCTGAACAGCTGTTCATGAATATGATGACATTTTTTGACATTCAGCAGTTTTCGCAGTTTCAGGACATGCGATACTTATTCTCAGTAGATTGTATCTCCACATGTGACACTCTGCTTTGCTCTTCAATGTGACATAACTCCATGTTGAAAGGCATATCTGTGCGTGGATAGATCTGTTCAACGTGATGTGACAACTGTTCATGCTGGATTGGTGATTGGAGAGTTCATTTTCAATTGTCTGTTCTGTGTATCTGTACATGAGGCTGTCTCTGAGTGGGAAAATTTCAAAACAAGTTTTGTTTTTGATGAGTTTCCCCGTGGTAGGCAATTACACAAAATATTGAGGCATGGGATTGAGCGTGCTTTCACGGTTTGGATCAAAAATTGGCTAGCTGAAAGAAAAAGGTGGTGTTTGATGGGAAATATTCTTCTTGGAGTTCAGTTACTTGTGGTGTACTGCAAGAATATGATTGGGGTCCACTGCTGTTTGTCGTTCTGATATATAACCTAGATGCGGCACAGAAGGATGGCTTAGTAAATTTGTGGCTGACACTAAGTTCGGTAGACTTGTGGATGGTGCCGAAGGACCTTGTGGATAACAGAGAGACATAGATAAACTATAGAGCTGTGCTCAGATGCGACAAATGGAGTTTAATGCGGGAAGGTGTGACGTAATTGACTTTGGAAAGAATAGAAGGAATAAAGAGCACTGGGCTAACAGTAAGATTCTTGGTTGTGGAGAGGAGCAGAGAGATCTCAGTGTCCATGTACGTAGATACTTGAAAGTTGCCACCCATTTTGATTGGGTTGTTATAAGGCATACAGTGTGTTAGATTTATTATTTTGTGTTTCAGAGTCACACGGTCATGCTGTAGTTGTGAAAAACTCTGGAGTGGCCGCAATTGGAGTATTTTGTACAGTTCTAGTAACTGCATTATAGGAAGGATGAGGTAGCTTTGGGAAGGGTTCAGACGATATATACTATGACTTTGCCCGGTTTGGAAATGAGACCTCATGAGCAAAGTCTGACCGACTTGAGGCTGTTTTCATGAGAGAGAAATAGGTTGGAGGTGACTTAATTGAGACATACAAGATAATCAGAGAGTTAGATAAGGTGGACAGTGAGAGCGTTTTTCCTCGGATAGCAATGGCTCCCTCGAGAGGACATAGCTTTAAATTGCGGGATGATAGTTTTTGGACAGTTGTCTGAGGTAGTTGCTTTACTCAGAAAATAATAGGGGATTGAACGCACTGCCTGCAAGAATAGCAGACTCGCCAACTTAATGACACTTAAATGGTCATTGGCTCGGCATATGGACGAGAATTGAATAATATAGGTTAGATATACTTCAAATTGATTTCACAGGTCGGTGCTGCATTGATGGGTCTGTACTGCTCTATAATCTTCTATGTTCTGTGTTCTTTTTGGGATATGGTTCTGCAGTGGCTGTTTTGTTGTATATTAGAAAGACTGTGCTGTATGATGTCCAGCTATTCCGTACTGGTGGGAGTGTCAGTAACTAGAGCAGATTCATCAGGTCATGTAATGGGGTATCTATCCATGTCAGAAACTACCTTTGAATTGAAAAATGCTGCTGCTACTAACATAGAATCTCTACATGTACAACCTTGCGTGACATGATGAAAATACAAACAGCGAAGCCGTTTGTGTGGCATCTGTTCATGCTAAAAAAAACCCTCATTTACTGAGGGTTCCATGGCATTACATGTTGGTTAGTTGTTGAAATGTGTTAGCCACCATTCTATGTCAGCTATTTGAAGCATCCGGTTTCGATAGACAGAACTGAAATAAAGTTTGGGAATTGCCTTCTCTCTACTTCTCAATTTCACAGTCGAGATTCACTGTGCCAAAATATCTGCTTGCCATCGTAACCCGTCACTTCCATTGTTCTCTCCTCAGTAATTCGATAGCAACTCACCCAACTCCACTGAAGTCTTGTTATGAATTGCATATGCGTAAACTAAACTGATTTGCTTTTGGGATGCGACAGATGCCACTTGCAGCAGTTGCTGAGAACACACAGCAGGTCAGTTCAAACCTAAATGGCATTGATAGACTAAAAGCCTGGACGTGAGCTTTGAATACATTCTGTGAAGCCGTTTATTCTGTGACAAGTACGACACTTCTGTGATCATGATTATTTTAGATGAAATGTCCAAATGCCTGAATACATTATGAGCACTAACTTCTTCACATTAACTATACTGGTGTGAATTCAAGATTTCTTTATGACAGACTTTATATTAGCATTAATTAAGGTTTCATTAATTTGACACTATGCAAGATTTCCAGCATTTTCAGTGGCAATTAACTACGTGGGTTATGATAAGAAAGCAAGGAGGCTCCAAACTGATATGGACAGTCTGTTCCCGGGGCAAGAAAAGATCAGATGGATTATTTTGTAGATTAAGTACAAGTTTATCCTCTTTGCCATTACGGCCTTCAACGAGGAGTATCTCTGAAAAGCCAGGAGAATGGGAAATGTTAATGCTAAAAGGGAATTGAGAGTCTGATTATATTAGTTCTTGAAATCTAACAAATGCAAGAAAGAGATAGAATGCTAAGAGGGTTGGTGTGAAGACAACAATCAATAAAACGAAGGAGCCGTGCATTGCCTTGTGGAAGTGAAGCTGATGGCATGCCCTTGTCTGTATCAATAGTGCCGAGATGAGGTTCGTCCACAGTGTCAAGGTTCTGGAAATGATTACGACCAACAACCTGTCTGGTCTATCCATGTCGTCTCAATGTTCAAGAAAACAAAAGAGCATATCTACTTCCTCAGGTGGCTGAAGGCAATTTGATATGTCCACAAGCGCTCTTATCAATTTTCACAGATGCACCATAGTCAGCCTTCTCTGTGCATGCATCATAGTGCGATTTGGCAACAGCTTCTCCCATTACCACCAGAAACTACAAGAGTCATGAATACAGCCCCGTCCATAACATAACCCAGACTTCCAGCATTGAAGACGTGTTGATTTTCCAATCTCTTGAGAAGCCAACAATTGAATCAAAGACCGCTTTCACTCCTGCTCTGTTTTCTTCCAGCCTCTTCTATCAGACAGAAGACATAAAAGCTTTTGCACATGTGCAAATAGATTCAAGAATAGCTTCTTCCCTGCTGCTATTAGATTCCTGAATGGAACTCTCAAATGTTACATTTCATGTTGATCTCGCTCTGTGCCTCTTATCTGCAGCTGTATCGTTTTATGTTCGCTCCGTCCGAGGACCCTGCATACTTTGTTTGGTATGATCTGCCTACACTGCACGAAAAACAAAACATTTCACTGGACCTAGGTATGTGTCAATAATAATTCCAATCAAATCAAATTTATTGGAAAGCAAAGAGCAGCAGCTATGTTTTAAGGAGTTCAATCGCAAGGAAATTTGAATAAGAATACATGCATTGCTTCAAATTTGTAGAATTGCTAAGATTGCACCGAGACATAGTGCAAAATCTATTACCTTCACTTAAGTTAGGATGCAATTTCCTTTCAAATGCATTGTGATGGATATCCAGATGACAAACTTGTGAGATTGTCGGACCATCCCATGAAACGACTATGAAGAGACTGCTCTAATAGTTTGAGCTAATCGAATAATGAGAGATTGACCGAGCATGTGCATGACGGTGTACGGTTGGTGTTTGATGTTAATGACTTTAGTGGCAATGTGGATGCATGGAAAAATTACTCGAGGTAGGCGATCCAATGCTGTCGAGAATGGTGAATCAGGATCAAGGGGTGGGACGGCCTGCTCCATGCTTCCATATTCCTGTCATCTCAACAGCAGAAAGCTACAGAATCGAAGATAATTAAAACAAAAAGGAGAGTAACAAATCAACGAGAGAATGAATAAAATGATGGAAAATTTCAGGCATTCCTAAGTATGTTTTCATTGAGCTATTTCATGGAAGAAGGTGAATAATGAAAGCATTGGGGCGAACAGGAGTGGCCATTGTAACTGTTTCTTACAGAATTTTTTTCTTCACTAAGGAGGGAATTAATGGAAAGAGTGTAATTTAAAAAAAGGATTCTAGTAAAATTTTATATTAAATAATAATGAGAATGAATGTATTGTAGAGTCAAACCTCCTGGAAAGTGCAGATATATTTCGTGGTAAAAGGAACCCAGTGAGGAAATAATAGATGCTCAAAGGATCATTTGCCAATTCTCACGAAATGTATGTGAGGTAGCAGAGAATTATAATTGTAAGTCTACAACTATTCCAGCCTCGAAAATGTCTCGATGTTCGACCAGAAAATTAAAGGCCAGTCCGTTTGTACTCCATGGAGGGCACTTTATGAGAACCAATTATTAAAGGTCAGGTGGAAAGATACTAAGAAAGAGTTGGACTAATCATGGAAAGTCAGAATGCATTTGTGATGTGAACATCGTGTGTTATGAAGTTAAGCGGTTTTTTTGGTGAAATAGCATCAAGGGGACTCTTAGGGATAGTATTTCGGTAATGTCTAAATGGATATAGTGAGGCATTTGCCGAGATCCAACGTAGAAGACTTGTCAGAAAAAAAAGCCCATGAAATAGAAGTGAGTGCCAAGTTTGATCACAAAATTGTGTCACCGACAGGAAGCAATGTTTAACACTGCAGAATGTGTTCCTTTGATTTTTTTTTTAACCATTTCCAGTGTTGTATGACACGACTTAGTGTTTTATCGCTTGGCATTTGAGCTGTACATTCATGATATATATTTTAACGTGGAAGTTTTGATTTGGATTTCGTTGATGATACAGAGGCAGTGGCATCGTTTATATTAATGATAATGGCCGTCAAATGCAGCTTTATATTACTGGTTCAGTTCTGATGGTGAAATATGATAATTTGAATTCAGTGTGTAAGTGGGAATATATAAAGTGAAGAGGATGTCAGAAACTTTACAGTATAGTCCATCGGTCCATGTTTGCTGAAGAACAGGTGATGAAATGCGTTAAAAAAGGCATGTGTGAACCATTGAGATGTTTTCCTGCTTTCGATGAAATGTTGAACACAAAATATATTCAATGCTCAAACTCTGTGGTTTGTTGATTGAATCAAACGCAGCAGTTTTGTGTGAAGTCCAAGTCACCAGGTTCGTGGAAAGGCAAAATTGTTCAGGATAGAGGACAACAAGTTATACAAGAATGTTGGGATAAATTTTAAATGGATGTACCATTGTTATTTTCCTCCCAAGACAGGCGGCAGAGTTCCAGCTAAATTGTACAGTACAAAATAATGAGGGGTTTATGTATTTGGGCAGCGAGTTCATGGTATTATTGCGGGGAAGACATAGGGAAATACATTAATGCATTATAGACAAGTAAAGTGATTTTTTACAGTCACATTCCGTAATTAGAACAAAATAATTGATTGTCTTTTAACCAGTGGGTACCTCTAAGGACGACATGTGAAGTAAGGGAGAGAAAAGCATTTCCATCCGATGCTGGGTGCTGTCTGAGATTTGTGTCCTGGTTTGATGGTTGAGACAGAAATCCTCAAGTTATTTGGAAGCAGTTTGGATGTGAAGCTGGGTGTTGTGTGCTTCAGGAATGTTGGATGGTTCTATAGTTCTGCAAAGTTTCATTCATAACGTGATCGCTAAATTGATCACTTCAAACCTGTCAATGGAACTTTATTAGTGGGAGCTGTTTTGAAGTTAGAATGAATCATTTTGGATAAAGTTATCAGTCAGTTGGAGAAATGTGCATTAATTACAGAAATGAAGACATGATTCAAAACAGGAATAAAAGGTGTTCAAATAATTGATTGGTATTTTGACGAGGTAACAAAGTTGAAATGCTGGCATGAAATTACAAGAGGAAGAGAAACAATGCATTTCTAAAATTGTAAAGTCACAGAATACAAAGACAATTGTAAAAGATGACGAAGTTACATAATTGTCAAATGAGATGGAGTATCTATGTTCTTCCGATTTGAAAAAAACATATATAGTGATCTGTACTGAACAGGCCACTGGTTAAATCTTTCTATGAGAACTGGCGTTCTCTTCCCCATCCCCAATCGTTGCCCATTTCATGTAATCTTTAATACCTAATTAGCATCTGATTCCACTTTATGCCTATGAGTGTTCTGCGCCGAGTGATATCAAGTGTAATTATTTTAGATGGATTTACTTTAATTGTTGTTGGTACCAAGAGGCAAGATATTAGTTGGTGGTCACTAGATGCTGTTGTCATCCTCACTTTTTTCTCCGTACGTGAAAAACACAATTCTATGGGATTTTAATACATTTTACAGATCCATAGATGCACAGATTCATAACAGCACAGAAAAGACCCTTTGCTCCATCGTGCCTCCTCCAACGTGCACGAAACATGCACTAATTGCAATTTCCTGCACTTGTCCCATATCCTTGAATATTGTGATGTTTGAAGTATATTTCCATTTCTTCCAAGTTGGCAAGGTTTCCAGCCAATGTGAGAAGTTGTTGGCAGTTAGGAACAAGGGAAACTTGAAGACCTTCTACAGGTATATCAGGAATGCAAGAATGACTGGAGTAAGATTAGGCCAATCAAAGATGACTTTGTAAAGTTGTGTGTGGAATTTGAGGACATAACTGAAGCACTTAATGAATACTTTTCGTCAGTTTTCTCGTTGGAAAAGGGAAATGTTTGTGAGAATGCAGACTAGAAGAATTGATGGGATTATGCTTGACAAAGTGGAAGTTTTAGCAATTTTGGAAGATCTGCAAATAGTTAAGACCCTTGGCCAGGTGGGGTTTATCCTCGAATTCTCGGGGAAACCAATGAACAGGTTGCAGAGCCCTTTGCTTCGATCATTATGTCACCATTCCTGAAAAGAGTAGTGCCAGAAAACCGGATGATAACAAATGTTGTTCCCTTGTTTAAGAAGGAGAGTCGGGACAACCCTGATAGTTATAGGCCAGTGAGACTTACAGTGGGTTATAAGAGATACGATATATGATCGTCTGGTAAAGAATGATTTGATTAGGGATAGTCAACACGGTTTTGCAAACTGTGGGTCGTGTCTCACTAACCTTATTGAGATCTTCGAGATGGTGACAAAGCAGATGGATGAAGGTCAAGAGGTTGATGTGACGTATTTGGACATCAGTAAGGCGTTTGATAGGATTCCACGTGGTAGTCTATTGCACAAAATATGGAGTCGGGATTGAAGGTGATTTAACGGTTTTGATCAGAAATCGGCTGGCTTAAAGAAGATAGAGGATGGTGTTCGATGGGAAATGTTCATACTGGTTCTTGGTTATCAGTGGCATGCAGCAAGGGTCTGGTCTGGAGGCACTGGTGTTTGTCATTTTTATAAATGATCTGGATGTGGGCTTTAAAGGAGGAGTTAGTAAATTAGCGGATGACACTAAGGTAGGCAGAGTTGTGGTTAGTGCCAAAGGATGCTGTGGGCTATAGAGGGACACAGTTAAGATGCAGAGCTGGGCTGAGAAGTGTGAAATGGAGATTAATGTGGAAAAAGTGTGAGGTGGTTCACTTCAAAGAAGTAACGGGTATACAGAGTACTGGGCTTGAGATCAAATGTTTGCCAGTGTAGATGAACCTGGTCGGTGTCCAGGTGCATAAATCCCTGAAAAATGTCACCCAGTTGGATAGGGCTGTTAAGAAGGCATATGGTGCATTCGCCACAAGATCATGCTTCAGCTGTCCAAGATACTGGTAAGGCTGCACCTGGAATATTGCATGCAGTGCTGGTCACCGCACTATCAGAAGGATGTTGAAGCTTTGGAAAGGGTTCAGAGGACATTTGCTAGGATGTTTCCTGGTATGGAAAGAAGGTCTTTTGAAGAAAGGCTGAGGGAACTGAGGCTGTTTCCATGGGAGAGAAGAAAATTGAGAGGTGACTTTATCAAAGTGTATCAGATCATAACATGGTTAGATAGGGTGGGCAGTGAGAGCCTTTTTCCTCGGATGGTGATGGCTAACATGAGGGGACTGAGCTTAAACTGAGGGATGTTAGATTTAGAACAGATATTCGGGGCAGTTTCTTCACTCAGAGATTACGAGGGGCGTGAAATTGCCTGCCTGCAGTAGTAGACTCGACCAAGTTAAGAGCATTTAAATGGGCATTGGGAATACGTATAGATAATAATGGAATGGTGTAGGTTTGAAGGGCATCAGAGTATTTTCACAGGTCGGTAAAGCATTGAGGCCCGAAGGGTCTGCACTGCGCTGTAACGTTCTATGTTCGATGTTCTATGTTACCTCGCCAATATGTGCATTCCAAATTCTCTCGATGTGTTGAATGACACTCTGAACCTGATGCCCCTGTCGTAACTGACTCCTCAACCAAGGGGGGCAGGTGTTCTCTATTAAAACTTTGCATACCTCTCGTAATCGTAAACACGTAAATCATTACCCCTTCTGTCTACTCTGTTTTGAAGAAAATGATCCAAACCCTATCTAGGATCATAACATAGCTCAATTTCTCCATCCCAGGCAACATCCTGGTGAATCTTCCCTCTCTCCCCTCTAATCCTGTCACATCCTTCCTGCCATGACAAGACCAGAACTGGACATCGTACTCCAAACCTGGCCTGACTGACGCTTTGTACAAGTCCAAAATTACTCATTTATGCTCTATGGCACGAAAGATGAAAACAAGTGTGCCTAACAGTACTTCATCTTGTTTCTTCTTCCAAAGCATATTATCTTGCACTTATCAGGGTTAATGATCATGTGTTTTAGGTCTCCAATCACCCAATAGGATTTTCACTATTTACCACTCTTCCAAATGTGGTATCTTCTGCAAGTTTGCTTCATAATCCTCCTCCCCCCACATTTTTATTTGAATGTTTTGTGTATCTAACGAACAATATGGGTCCGTAAACTGCTCCGAGTGGTGTACCGTTTCACACAAGTCTGCAGTGATCCAAACAGCCTTCTATCATTGTCTTTGAGTTCTATTACAGAGCCAGTTTCTGATCTGGCGTGAAGGCTTTCGATCAGGTCCATGTGCTTTAACTGTCTCAAATAATGTACAGTAAGAAGTCTTTCAAAAACTTTGATGCAATCCATATATAAACTACGTCAAATGATCTCCTATTGTCCACACATTTTAGTGTATTTTCAAAAATTTCCAACAAATTTGTTAGGCATGACATCCCTCTGAGAAAGCTATGTTTACTATTCTCTGCCCTCTATTGCCTGTTCTCACAACTATATAGTCTACTCTGTCGTGGAAGTCCCATGATAGAACATTAATTCCTTTACTGAAGTTGACTCAGTCTGACAACGAATGTATCAAATATCACACAACTGTCAGTGCCTTGATATTACATAAAACGTGCCGGGATTTTTTCTTTTGTCGATGTGACTAAGTTTTCAACAAAAAACTTCTCCACTAATTGCAGGTATCCCTGAAATAAAAGAGGACCCGGTAGACTATGACGTCGAAGAAAACGAACGAGAAAATTTCGATGGAGGTGCCAACAGTTCATTATCCATTATGACGTTTGTCGTCCTGTTTATTCTCAGTTCGCTGTACAGCACATTTGTAACTGTGCTTAAGGTAAGAACACATTTTAATAGCTGTGTTACATTCGGCTTTCATAGATGAAATCATGCTCATCTGCACATAATAATGCAGAGCTATTACTCAAAAAATAATAATTTTCTTCAAATTGATCTTGAGTGATTAACTGCCGTCTTGAATAAACGTCCTCATGGGATGATTGCACAGAGGAATGCGAGCACACATTTTAAAAAGGTAAAAAAAGAATAGAAAGAAGTTCAGCACAAATTGTTTCAAATAGTTCTGCATCTCCATGAAGGAATGTGGAAAATATTAATTCATGAATCAGATTAACTAATTAGTTTAGTTTAGATTAGTTTAGTTCAGATTAGTTAATGAATCAGATTAACTAGTGACAGATCAAAGTGAATTTATAGGAAAAGCATCGGTATGAGAGGCGACTTTATTTGCAACATGCAGCATTCTTCCAGATCTTTATAGGATAGATGCAGACATATTTTAAAAATATATATATATTATGAAACCTGATTCTAGTCCACCACTTGCATTTGGAAGCACGGGTTTTCAGAGCGCTGCTCCTGTGAAGTGTGATTTTTAGCTTTATTCACCCCAGTCCAATACCAAATCCTCGACATCATGCAGAAAGATTGTTTGACTTGGTGGTGTATTAATACAGTCACAGAACGCACAAACGCAATTTCTGCAGAGTTGTGCCGATCTAACTATTCTATTCGCACATTCCAGCATTTGAGTTGTATGTTAGAATTCTTGAAGTACTCATCCATGTAAACATTTAAAGATTAAAAAGTTCTTTTTCTCACATCTACTACCCTCCGAGGCATTACCCTGCAGATGCCCACTACCGTCTGGCTGAACAAATGCTTCATAAAAAATCATTCTGAAACACCTGCCCATCATTTTCAATTATGTTCCTTCTTTACTGAACACCTAATTAAAGGAAATAACAGTTTCCCGTCTACCCTGTCCATGCCACTTGTAGTCATATGCATCTCAACCACGTTCCCCTATCTGGTTTCTCTGTTGTAAAGAACACAACCTGGATGAACAAAGCATCTGCTAATATTTAGAGCTCGCCAGCGCTGCTTAATCTTCTAATAACTCCCTCCACTTAAAAAAATTCCTTGGTGTCGTGTTGTAAACAGAACTACACACAGTAATCCAGCTGTGGACTAAACGAACTTTTGTAAAATTCCAACATAACCGTCCTGATCTCACATCTCTAACATACGTACTGACAAAGGCAAGGGTCCAGAATGTATTCTTAAAAAAAGGCACTCGATATCCACACACCTCAACATCTCCAGCATCTTTTATAAGAGGAAATGGTTCATCACATCACTCCCTATCATGTTTGCACTAATTAATACTGTTACCAAGCATCCTTCTGTACTCTGTGACCATCATCATCAATATCACCATTAGATAATGATGATTGAGTTACCAGTTCAATACATAGGTTTGATGCATCTCAAGAGTTATCCTGTTTCACTGCATTTTGCTCAGAACTAATTTCAGCCACCTTGTGTAATTCACCTTAATAGAAATTCACCATGATCACTGCAACCATGCAAAATCCATTTGATGTTTAAAGTCACGACATCATTTGACTGAATCTGCATAATGCAGAATCTACCACCAAAATATCTTTCTTGCCTTGTGCCCTCTGCAGCCAAACACAAAGTTAAGAATTCGGTGTAACTATAACAGGATATCCCGCTCATTACGTCCCACACATAGCCTTCAATTATTAATCTGTAATCTATTAATGAAATACAGAAGCTCTGAAGAAAGTTCACTGCACCTGCAGCATTAAATCTGGTTTCACTGTACAGATGCTGCCGGAGGTTTTCCATCAATTTCAAAATTTGTTTTTGATTTCCAGTATCCACAGATCTTTAGCTTTTTGAAAAATGAAAATGCTTTGTCTGAGAAAACAAAATCCTGCATGACAATTTTTGGCTTTGCAAACAGGTGAAAGCCTAATTTCACGGGGCAGCCGATTGAAATAGAGAAGAAGATTCATGGATTTTGTTTTGGGAATTTCGAGGAGTTGCCAAGGGCCTTATTATTTTTTTAAATAATACACACAGACATATGGTGCTGTCAGTTCATTCTTCCATCTTTGTTCAAGCATTGAATACAGTCTCTCCTGGAATTTCCCACTCTACCTTTAGAAACTTGATTCTCAGCAGATTACCGATATATGCTGCAGAGTGCACTTTCACATTTTGACCTTAAATGGCCTCTGAAACATTTAATTGCCCCAGCATTACTGCATCAGCGATTACATGGTCACCTGCAAGCTCGGTTTTCAGTGAGGCTGTTCCAAGTTGCAAGCAGGATGATGACGTCGAGTGAAAATCAATTCAATTAATTTATTAACTGGAACTCAGAATTTGCTGATGTTTTGTAATCAAATTTGAACTGTCTTTGCCAACTGTAAACAACCTTACATTTGCCCAAAAGAGAGAAAATGCTGGAAAATCTCAGGAAATTTGGCAGCATCTGGAAGGAGAGAAAAGAACTGACGTTTCGGGTCTAAAAGACCCTTTGTCAAAGCTAAAAAGGGGAGAAATAGGGAGGTATTTATACTAGGCTGGGAGAAGGTGCCATTTGTGCATGGCTTCACAAGCAAAGGTAGCAGTAAAGAGGTGATAATGACAGTACAGAGAGAGATTATAGGCTTATTAGAAGCTGAGGCCAGTGCTATGTGACAAAATATGTGGGGGATTGGTTGGGGGAGGGGGTGCGAGATGGAGGGCGGGAATGGGTGAAGCAGAGACAAAATGGGAAACGAGGAGAAGGGTAGCAAAGGGGGAAGAGGAGAGGTAAAAGGTGATGAGAGAGTGGGGAGCGAGAGAAAGAGAGACAATCAAGAAATAAGAGGCACAGAACAGTGAAAAAAAATAGAAAATTAAGATAAATAAAATAAATGAAATTAAATTATGGAGCAAAATGAAAACAGAGGGGTCGAGATGGGATAATCATCTGATGTTGTTGAATTCAATGTTGAGACCGGCAGGCTGTAATGTGCCTAGTCGGAAGATGAGCTGTTGTTCCTTCAGTTTGCATTGAGTTTCACTGGAAAATTGCAGCAGGCCAAGGACAGACCTGTGGGCATTGGAGCAAGATTATGTGTTGAAGTGGCAAGCCACGGGAAGGTCCGGGAACTGATTGCGTACACATATGGCTCCAGAAGCAAAGGTAGCAATAAAAAGGTGATAATGACGGTGTAACTAGTACAAATAATCTCTATTTCTCCCTTTTTTTGATTTGAGAAGGGGTCAGTTAGACTCAAAACGTCAGGTCCTTTCTCTCCTTACAGATTTTGCCAGACTTGCTGCAATTTTCCACCGTTCTCTCTTTTTGTTTTCAGATTTCAGCATCCGCAGTAATTTGCTTTTTTCTTACATTTTCCCATGTGGGTCGTGATCTAACTTTATTTCCTTGTACTCGTTTTATTTGGTAAATTGCCAGAGAATTTCTCTGCGCAGTATTTGCTATGCTACTGAACTTAAATCTCCTCTACAAAACATGAATCTATGCTTCATTTACTTTTCTTCCAAGTCCAAATTTCTCTTTGTACGTTGCTTACTTGAAGAAAGGTCTAACCAGAGATGAGGCTACCTGATCATGGAGTTTTGTCAATCCTTTCCAGATCACAAAACATACCACTCGATTTCATAATGATAGTCTGCGATTTGCCTTTTGTGTATGCTTCAGATTGTTGAACGTTTTTATAGATTTTCTTATCGTAATTATTGGATTTTGCTCTCTGCAGGTAAACTGACCATCACTGATGAAAACAATTACTTCTGACTTCATTGAAAGCTTGTGTGTGAAGCTCCATCAGATGCTGATTAGAAATGGCATTGAATTGAATTTTGCTCTCAATCATATCGGCCCTTCCACGGTATCACTTCAACGTGTATTCTTATGTGATCTCAACTCTGGAATGAGAAATACTTGCATATTCTTGGTCATTAATGTTTGCCTTCACGCTTTCTTTTTTAAGTCTTGGAGTTAAAGAAATTTCATGAAACTGCTACAAGTTGAGGAAATCATTCTTCCCCATTTAAATAAGCTAAAGATGCATCTTTGAAAGTTGCCAATTGTCGGCAACATTTTGAAAAAAAAAGGGTATCCTATGTTCCTCATCTGCTAGACAATACATCTTTGAGAAAGGTAACCAGAGAAACCTTCCAAACAGGCACGCGCTCAAGTATAGCATTCTTATCCAAGAGCATGAGATAGATAAAAGCCTATTAATTTGACAGAATGTCGAGTCATTACTACAGAAGACATAGAAAATGTATTTTCCAAGACTTGGAAACAAATCTACAAGTCTGAATATTTTGCTCCCCACTGTTGTTATTAATTATCTGACAGTGAGAGCCGACATTTCCTCTGTTCAGCATTTTTATTTGCGATAAGTGATAAGGCTATCAATGCTGAGTTTCAGCAATTGCTTCGTTTGCTAGAACCCGCAGTGCGAACGATTGAGAATATCTTAAGGATATTTCGAGATACAGAACCCAGCGAACACTTAATAAAAATACTTGAGTGTAGCATATAATTTGATTCCACCTTGAAAAAGTCGCAGAATTTCACATTCACGTAGAAATTCAATGGACATTTTGTAAACTGCCATTACTATGCATAATACCACATATGTGGAAATGTGTTCACATATAATTGCTTATTTCAAACAACGGTTACGAATTCCCAGAACCATTGTTGTTATGAGACAATAGGTGCACTAAAGCAATTTCGTGAAGGGCGATTTTCAAACAGGGTTCAAATGAACAGTGTTCATTGTCTCTCTCTACTAACAAAAACAAAAGAAGTCTAATTGGCACCAGATACTGTGTAACATCACAGTTAATAATTAAATGACTGATTTCTGTGCTGTTTATTTTGCTGCAAACTTTCCAAGTTGCAATGGAAGTGATTAAATGTAAGAGAATACATTTTGTTTTGAGTGGATCAGAGATTCATTCTTGAAATTAATGAGCCATTCAAACCCATGTAAGCTCTTCTGCTTGCTCAGTACCTTCATTCCATTCCCACATGAGTTTTCAACCCTTTGAGTTAATTTTATTGACAAGACTGCAATTCTTATGATTTTCAAAATAAATGAAGTGTCAGAAGCAGAAGAAACTTGCACTCATTTGTGCAAACTGCAGAAATGTAATGCTGCCAACAATAGATATCACTGTTGTAATATAATTTAGTTATTGCCTTCCTATTCTGTCAAGTCTGTGGTGTGAAATGTACTTGCTGTTATCTACTCCATATTGCCAATCATTTATATGTTGTTTAAATCCTGACCTTCAATCTAACATGTTTTCAAAATGTAATGTTATTCAGTTTGTTCCACTGATGACGTCAGTATTCACATATTTTTGCCTCATAAATGATTTTCCTTTTGCAAATAAAATCTGTTTTTAATTAAGCAACTGATGTGCAGAGCTTTATTCATTTACTTTCAAAGTTTGCTGGCCGTAACAATCGTCAGATTTAATTGAAACTCAGTCCTGTAAAGTGGGAAGCATTGACACTATCAAACTTTATTGCCCATCGACAAACTCTCCTTGCGAGATCATACGTTTTTATCTGCTACAATCTCTGTTAGATAGGGGACTGCAAAAGCATGTCAGGTTGTTAACTGATTTGAAGGGGTATTGGCAGGCACTGTTTGATCCCTTGCAATGTATATCCTTGTATTTATGCAGAGTAGAGCGACGAGGTTTGACAATTATCATGTAACAAAGATGAGGGTTAAAACGTCATTGAATTACTGCCACCGATATTAGTCATCAACAGAATCTAGTCTTCAGTTCTGAATTCTTCCTGAAAGACAGTGAGAATTGCATCTAACTGTAATGAATCAGAAACGCTATTCAGTAATGAATGAATCAATTATTGAAGACTAATCAGCAGATCTTGATACCTTGGCACTGGAAATTACTACCCAAGATCCATTAACCTGACTACCTTGGCTGCCCGATCATCTCAGTCTGCCCCTGTCCAACTTAACTCATCTCCACAAACCTACTTACTGTCCTGTTCCTCTGTTCCAGGAACTTCCCACATACATTCGGACACTATCCATGCCCTCCAACCCCTCGAAGACTTTCGCTTCCCTGATCTCCGAAGCCTCATTTTCACCATTGTCGTCCATAGGGACAATAGAACTCCATCTACCATGATGAAGGCCTCCAAGCCATCCGTTTCTTCCTCTTAAGGTATCTCCAATAGTAGCTTTCCACGAACACTCTCATTCATTTGGCTGAACTGACCCTCACCGTGAGTAATTTATTCTTTGAATCCTCCAACTTTCTCCAGACAAAGGGGTAGCCAAGGGCATCCACATGGGCCACAGCAATGCTTGTCTCTTTGTCGGTTATGTTCTACAGTTTCACTGGTTCCATTTTCCACCTTTTCCTCCGCTACATTGATGAGTGCATCAGCACCACCTCGAGCTCTCACGGCGAGATTGAACAGTTTGTCAACTCCACTGACACATTTTGCCTCATCCTGAATTTCACCTGGACCATCTCAGAACCCCCACCCCACCTTGCTGGACATCTGCATCTCCATTCACGGTGACTGACTCAACACTGACATCACCTACAAACCTATCGACTCGCACTGCTCCCTGGACTAAACCACCTCCCACTTTGCCTGCTGTAAAATCCCGAACACTTATTCCCACTTGCTCCGCCTCTGCTGCATCTGCTCCCAGGAGAACCAGTTCCAACACAGAACAAACCAGATGGCCTCCGTTTTTGAAGACAACAACTTTCCCTTCCATGTGATTGAAGATGCCCTCCAACGCATCTCATCCATTTCTCGGACCTGTCGACCGCCTCACTCCTCCAACTGCAACAAAGACAGATAGCCCCCCCCCCCACCCCCCCGGTCCTCACGTTCAACCCCACCAACCTCTGTCTACATCTCATCATTCTCCTGTATTTCCATCACGAACAACTGAACCCCACCAACAGAGATAAACGTCCCTCCTCATCCCATCCACTTTCCAGAAAGACCGTTTTCTCTGCAACACTATTGTCAATTCCCCGCCCCATTCAATGCACTTTCCTCTCCCAGCACCTTCCCGTGCCAACGCAGGAATTTCAAAACCTGTACCCACACCTACCCCCTTACCTCCGTCCAACGCTCCAAAGGAGCCTTCCGCATTCATCAGAGTTTTACCTGCATTTCTACACATGTCGTTTACTCTGTCCGCTGCTCCCGATTTTGTCTCCTCGACATTGGAAAGACAGGAAGCCTACTTGCAGAGCACTTCAAATAACATCTCCAGGACACCGAAAGCAACCAACACCACAGCCCCACGGCCGAACACATCAACTCCCACTCCCACTTCACCAAGGACATTCAGGTCCTGTGTCCCCTCCATCGCCATTCCTTTACCACCCGACCCATGAAGGAAGAACACCTCATCTTCAGTCTTGGGACCCTTCACGGCATCAATGTGGATTTTACCAGTTTCCTCATTTCCCCTCCCCCGACGTTATCCCTGTTGCAAACTTCCAAATCAGCAGTACACTCATAACTGATGTGATCTGTCTGCCCTCCTCTCTGACCTATCACCATTACCCGCATGTTCGTCTATCTATCACACTCTCAGCTCCAGTTCGCCCAGCCCACCTCCCTCCACCCCTTCGGCTCACAGCCCAAATACTGTTGAAGAGCGCTTGCCCGAAACCTTGATCCTCCTGCTCCTCGGCTACTGCCTGACCTACACTAATTTTCTAACACCACACGTTCGATTGACTATTACGTATCGTGTTTAATTAATTATTTTACACAGTATGAGTGCAATTCCGTTCATCTCTGGGAGAACGCAGAGATTTTATATTTTGCAGTGGGTAATTCCTGCCTTCCCAAAGCTGAAGGTTCTGATCAATAAATGATCAATGCCTTGACTGAGATAGCAATGCTCCCGAGACGATATTTAAAAGTATTTTACAATGTCTTGTGAACAATCGTATGAGATTTCACACCACAGTGTTCCTGCAATTAGCCACATGGTCAGTCTTCAGTAGCCTTAGACAAATCGTGAATTTTCGGTGACATATCTTGCCATGATAAGAAACCTTAGAGTCCAAAGATTTCTTGACACCATTAAGTTGTTCACTCTTAATGAAATTCCTTACTGTCTTAAGTCTAGTTTCAAGGCAGGCCTCATGTTAACTGTTTCCAACATAATAACGTTTGCAACAATATCTTAATTTCAAGCATTTCCTGAGCATTGTAAATGGTTCAACAGCTCTTGTATCGAAACATCAAGAGATTCAAGTGGTATCAGCCTACTAATTCAAATTTGAGTCAGTGATTTTCGATAGTTATTGGTGATGAATTCATTCAAGCATCATCAACTTTATTGGAATAGGTCAAAGTGATCGTCCATTATATTTTGTGCAAACAAAATCGTCAACGTTACACATGAATTAGTTTCACTGCCAACCATATTCTAGCGGAAAATGGGCATAAGTGACTTAACATTGGGATTCAGAGAAGTGATGTTAACACCTTACAGAGCCCAATAACACACGTGCAAAACAACCGGATGGGTAATATTAATTTCAGTAGCCTGAAAAGAATGAAAATAGATTCCAGAAACAATGATGTTGAACCTTCCAAACTATGTCCCTGATTGGTGTGATGGTCAGATTATGAGAATCTTTGCCCAGATTCACCAAACTGCATTTTACTAATTATAGATGAAAAACATTAACCTGTCAGCAAATTTGGCATGTATTATTTCTTTCCCCACTTATCACAGTCAAACTGGCGATTTCAATTGAGTAATACAAAAGCGCAATTCAATTGAAATTGTTCATTTTTTTTTATCTCAGGAGATAACTCTAAACCACGACCTTTCCTTACTTCGAAAGTAGCCGAATTTAATGAAATCTCGACAGAAAGTTACACTGTGCAACATGATCAGAAACCAGTTTATACTTTGTTGTCGTGGTGCACTTCTGTAAAGGAGAATGGGTTTATGTCACTGCATTTCACTCCACCTAGAGGCTAAGACTAGCCATTAGGAAAAAGCAATGACTGCAGATGCTGAAACCAGATTTTGGATTAGTGGTGCTGGAAGAGCACAACAGTTCAGGCAGCATCCGAGAGGCATCAAAATCTCCTCGGATGCTGCCTGAACTGCAATGGTCTTCCAGCACTACTAATCCAAAATAATGCGAGCTATTACATGTCTGAGGAACAGGAGGAGACATATCACATTGCATAAACAGCAATTGTGTTCATTTAGATCGCAAATAATGCCTGGCAGAAAAGTTCATAAACCTTGACACCGTTGTTAACACATATCCAATTATGTCATTGGGAAAGCTTAACTTGCCAGTAGCCATTAGCTTTCGTGAGTTATTTGTACCGTTTGTGTCATAATTGTTTCCTATTTCATTCCAGAATGGCCTATGTATAATTAAAACTACTGCGAGCTTATTCTTGTACTATCCAACAAGAAGATATGTTAGTAAATTATGCCGACACAATAAATATCTTTTATGTAGTTTCTGATCCCAACAGCCATACACTGCTCATGTATAGGTTTGAGAAGTGTGCTGATTGCTTGGCAATTCAACCGTGATTGGCCGATGCATTGCCATTCAGAAAACAATGCACAGCTACACTCTTGTCGTGTTCCTGCGTAATCACCAAAGACGTTAGTATAATGGAAAAATCAATTGGAAATGCTTACTATATTTATTATTCTGTTAAGTTTGCTACTGGTCTGTTAAAAAGCAATTCTGTCTTTATTTTGTTGCATTTGAACAACAGCGAAAGAATAAAGTTTGTGTTATATTTTAATTTCGGAAGGTCTACCTGCCGAATTGTGTCTGGAATGCAAGACGTTATATTTACCTTTGAAATAATAAAATAGTTAGTGCTGAGACTAGACAAACACCAAACTTCACTAATCCCTTTGAACTGCACTTGTTGCACAGCCTTCTGTGCCCTGGAATGATAATTACTCATCAAGATGCTTGTTAAATGTTATGAGACTGCCTCAACCACCCTCTCTGGCAAATATTACATTCTGCTACACCCTCTGGGTAGAAGAAATTTATCTCAGAACAACTTCAAGCCGCTTACTCGTCATTTTGCATTAATGTCATATGGTGTTAAGTACACGAACCATAGAGAAAATAAAATCTCACAATTTCACATGTTGAGGCGGCACGGTAGCTCAGTGGTTAGCACTTCTGCCTCACAGCGCCATTGAATTGCTCTCCCCCAGACAAGCCCTGCCTGTCCAATCTCTCCTCATGACTTTCATGCCAATTAACATCCCAGCGAATCTCGTCTACTTCCTGTCAACTGTTTTGAGATCCTTTTTGCAGTGTGACAACAAGAACTGAACACAATATTGCATTTCTGGTCTAAGTAATTTCTGTTCTAAAGTTGTAACAAGACTTACTTTCTCCTATTGTTCTAGGCCTTGGTCTTTGAGGGCAAGCGTCCCATATGCCTTGTTTACCGCTGCAAATGTCCATGCAACTTCAGTGATCTGTAGACGTATATACCAAGATCCCTGTGTTCCTCAGTGTTACCTCGAGTTGCATGATTCGTGATATATGTCTTTCCATTTTGCAATCTCCCAAAATGCATCACGTCCCATTGCACAGAATTAAATTTCATCTGTCACGGTTCTACCCGATTTCCCAGATTATTAGTATTAGACTCTGCTCCGAGACAGTTCTGCTCACTATCAACGACATCAACAATTGTCGAGTCATCCATAAACATGCTAACAGCATGGAGACTGGATCCTCAAACAGACTGTCGTAAATAAAAAAAAGTCATTGACAACGCTCAAGGCCGGGCAATGAGCACTACAGCCCCCAGAGTCATCACAAAGAGTACCATTCCCAACTGAAAGTGCTCTTTGAGATGACTGAACAGTTTTTTTTCCCCACAAGCAATCCTGCTTTGCATTGTTTTATCTGCTTAGTTTTAGAGTTGTTATTGCACACCTCTGGAGCAGACGGGGCTGAACTCAGGCCTTCTTCAGGAATGCTGGGGTTATTTCCAAAACATTTTCCGGCTTATGACCGAAACGTCGATTCTTCTGCTCCTTGGATGATGCCTGACCTACTGCGCTTTTCCAGCAACACATTTTTCGGCTCTTATCTCCAACATCTGCAGTCCTCACTTTCTCCCACTATCACTGTACTGCAAGGGCTCTAAATATCTTTTTTCTATGTTTTCGAAACAACTTGTTCAGTTATGCTATTGCATACATACAAAAGAATTATTTTTTGCACCCGAGCCTTCTGGTTCAGAGGTACCTATTTGAATACGTTAAATCTACAGAGATATGATTAAACACCACCAGGTGGAATTTGAAACGAGGAATTGAATCGATTTGAACCCACAGCTTTTGTGCTGCAGGACACTTCACACATTCATTTCAACTTATTCAGTCAAGCTATTCAAAGATGCTAATCTGCTCCTCTGGAGAAGGTGGAATTTCAACTAGGATCTGTTGGTTTCGGGATACGTCTTCACATTGTTGTAGGAATTTCCTCATTAAACTGTTCACAGATATTATGACATGCCCCTTGAGCAAATTGGACTTGGCCTCTGAGACTCCTGATTAAAAGGCATGAACACTGGCACTTCACAACAAGAACCCTAATTCTTCACCATTCTTTTGACAATGGTGGGGCAGGGTGGGAGGGGTTCCTGAATATTCCAGAGGAGGCCTGTTACCTCTTTTGCATTGAATGTGTTTCTTCCAAATTAAAAGAAGTGGTGAGCTGGTGTGCGTGTGCAACCCTGTACTGGCTGAAAAAACATTCTATTCAGGAGCACTTCCCGCTGCTACGTGGCAATATATACCACACATAGACATTTGGACGGAATGTACTGTCAGCTGTAAGAAAGTGTGCTTGTTTAATACAGAAAGGGCATGAGGGAGAAAGCGACAGACTGAGAGATAGAGCGAGAGGAGATTGATCGTGGGTGGGTACTGAGAGAGTGGGGGAAAACTCGAGTTATGGTTTAAAGGATGGCAGGCAATGAGAAAAAGGTGGAGAGAGGCAGAGGGAAACAGTGAAAACTGGAGGTCGAAAGTTAAAACGGCGCTGGTATGCAAAAGAGACAGTGTGAGTGAGAAGGAGAGAGAGAAAGTTAGTGAGAAAGAAAGTATGGTAAGAGTAGGAACCATATATTTCTGAGTCTCACTTTTGTAAGTTAAAACAAATTTGCTCCATTCTTTCCTCCATGGTAATTGCTTGGTTTTGGATACAACCAACAAAGTCGTGTCTCCTCGATAATCTATTTTAACAACACAGAATCTGATTCCGAACTCTCAAGTAACTTTTCTTTGCCCAGTTCAAGAACAGTTTATTTTATTTATATATTAAGAATTTTCATTTTGTTCCATTCATTACGTTTCGCTTTCCCACTTATAATTGCAAAGAATGCCTTTAAATCCTTCAGGTGTATTTGGAAATAATATCACAGTCTCGCAGGTAATATTAATTCGAGGGTGAAGCCAAAATATATTTTCAGACACATCAGTCACCAGTTCCAAGATATCAAAGATGCAATAGTCTGAAATCCAAGGAATGCAGATTTGGGATTTTCGAAAAAAGTTTGGAGAAATTTCCACAGTAAAACAATAATGGGGCAGCATTGAAGGTGATTAAGCACCATCAATAACATTTCAACGTTGAAGTTAATCTCGACAAGAATCGTGTGGTCAATGAAGGAAATATGCAACAAGTGATGTGGGATACAACAGGAAGTGTACGGTCATTCAAATGCGATTTACAAATCGGTGATTATTAGAAGAATCTGGTGAAATATTTTTAAACATGGTATGAATCGTTCCCACTATAGGACCGAGGACAGGGAGAAGAGAAAACAGAGGTTGAAATTCAATTTGTAATGAATCTCGTGATGACAGGTATTTGTAATTGATAGACGTTTCGATCAGTAATGGAATGGAAAATGGCAAGAAAATGCAGTTGAGAATCAACATTGGCTACGTTGAATAAACGGAGCAGACTGGAAGAGCTAATAATCTAACTCTGTTGCAGCATCTGATCTTCATGGCGTTAATATTAGCAGTCTGAACATCCGTCGTATTTGGACCAAGTTTGTGTACCTAATATTAAATATTTCCGAGTGATTCCCACTTCAAAACATGTTGTATACATTTTAATTGCTTCGGCAGCCTTTTTTCTCCTGAGAACAGAAGAGTTCCTGCAGTTCATTTCCAAACATGTCTCACTGTTGCAAAGAGACAAGAAACGTGTCGAGGGATGCTTTGTATCCACGTTTTTCTATTAGCTGATTAAGACAGCTTCATTTCGGTACTGGAATGGGTGAGACTCTCAGTCAACTTTAGGAATTCACACTTGATCTAGCTCACATAGGCCATAAAGCCAAAAACTTAACAATTACAGTTAGTTTAATCAATGAACATTTGCAACATCAGCATGGAAACTGTCACTTCACATTGTATTCCAGAAACTCCAAATTGGGGGAAAGATCACCAAATATATTGCTGAAAATTTACACCACTTCATTCAAGATAGGGGGAATTGCTTAACGAGATATAACGACAGAAAACTCGCAATAATATCCATAACATTTTTACACATATTGGAACTGTTGTAACACATAACTATTCCTGATTATTTTTAGGTGTTGCCACGAGACGGACGTTTCTGTCAATACAATGAACAATTTCATGAAAAAGATTTGGCCAAAACAGACAGCGACCATTATGTGTGAAATCATCTGCAGCGACTTAGAAGACATCACTACGTTGTTCCAAGTAGATAGGAGTCAGAGAACGGAAGAGTAAGAGTAAGTGACAACTAGAAATCCTCAGTGGAATGGAAGGAAATTCATCACTATGAGCAAGCATCAAGTAATGGTAGCGGATTGGGAAAACTATGAAATACCAATGTCAGCCAAAAAATTCTGTTGGGCCAGAGCACTGGAGAAAAGTCACGCAGACATACTACGACGCAGAAACTCCACACAGTTTGTCACCCACGTCTGGAATCAAAACCAATTCCCTGGTGCCCTGAGTAAACATTGCTAACCATTGATCCCATTGAGTCTGCACGAACCTGAAGAACATTCCATCCAAATCCACCCACGCCCTATCACCAAACAGTACTTTTGTTTTAAATATTGCTAACCAATCTAACCTGCACACGACACGAAAATTTTCTGCATGGCCAATCTATCTAACGTGCAGATTTTTAGATAGCATGGAAATGCTCATAGACACCGGGTGGCTTACAAACTCCAAACAGACGCTCGTCTAAGTCAGGAATCGAACTCGGATCCCCGGTGCAGTGTGGCATCAAATATTTCACCCGACACTCATGGCACGGGGACTCAGTAGTTCAGTGGTGAGCACCGTTGCCTCACAGTATCAGGAAATTAGTTCCTATTCCTCGGGCGAGTATCTGCGTGCAATTTGCGCGTTCTCCACACATGTCGACGTAGATTTCCTTGCACCATCCAGAGATTTGCAGATTGGGTGAATTAACCATGCCATTTGCCCATAACGTCAAAGAATGTGCAGGTTAGTTGGGGTTCAGTGGCAAGTAAAATGAGCTACTGTTATAACAAATCATTCACTGTCCACATAAATTACCCATATACATAGCAATATGCAATATTATAATTTTGACCTTGTTCATTCTGTAAATACTAATCTGAATATGCTATAATTGATTGCATCCCATCAGTTACTGTCATTTTTTTAAAAGCTGATCGACTCGACCTTCTGGTAATTGAACATGAAAAGGAGGTAAAGCTACCAAAATTCAGCATGAGTTTCATCGATGAATAATTGGAGTTATGTGTAAGTCTTTGAGGTAGAAGATAATTCTACACCTCCATACGTATACTATGAGAAACAACAAAAATTGTTAAATCTGTACAAACAACGGACTCAGCAAAGTATGGTTCTTTTGACAGTTGATGAAATGCGTCCTCATGAATTTTACATCCTGATCTCATCCACGGCCGAGATTAACGCAGAGAAGACGGCTGTCCTGCTCTTATCCTGCAGAAAGTTACGTCGGCTGGATGGTTAATTACGCACTTTCAGATCCAGGGTACTACAGCCCAGTGGACCGCAATAGAGAAAATATTTCAGTTCCAATACCAGCTGACTAAGATTCAATGCAGCAGCGCAATGCAGGGGAACCAACTACTCCTCGTTCGGGGACATGGCCTTCAGCTGCAAGTTAATTAAATTTCAAATAATTCCGATGGAAAAACCAACGTTTGGTAATGTTTGACATGTTCTAATTTACAGTTTCATGTCCTGTTCATCATCTGAATTATCTACAGTATAGATTCTGGGAGATGTATTTCACCTTTTACGCCAAAATCTGAGCAACTGTGTCTGATGTAGATATTCTGAAAATCTCATGAATGGTTCACTGGCATTATTAGAGCAAGACAGAATTGTTAAAGTGGCTTTGATCATTTCAAATAATGCAGAAACAAAATCTGAAGGCTTCCGTACCCATATTTTGCAAAACTTTATTTTACACTTGATTCAAATACGCATACTATCCAGTGTGATATGTGAACAGTGCAATACGACTGGTGCCCAACGTTTTACGTCCTTGACTGTTGTTTTAATCATTTACTCCGAGGTGATCTACAAATCAAGACTTCACGCGTGTGTTGATGGCACCTGGCTCTGCTTGAACAGCTTTTATTTTGAATCGGCGGCTTCTCTCTGAACAATGCTTGTATGATAGCTATGAGTGGACGGGCAGAAGATCCAACAATGAAAAAATATAGAGACCATCAAAACCAATTTTTACTGTTCCTGCCAAAACATTCATTTCAGAATTCCCTGATCCACTCTTCTCTTTGGCCATTGTCCGATGCAAAACCAGGATTCAGAGTATCAACATCCCAATGGAAACCGAGCTTTCTCCAAACATTATTGACTCCACTCCAACGACTGGTTTCTTGCCACTTTGAAATTTCACTCGACTCTCAACTTTTCTTTGCTCATGAGTTGCTGAAAATGTTATTATTTCCTTTGTTACATGTCGATTTGACGACTGAATCTATCTCCTGGAAAAACTCCGATCATCTTGCACATTCAAAATATTTCTTCAATTTTCGTCCTTTGACATCATTCGTAGGGCTTCCATATTTACAGCAATCAAAATGTACACTGAAGTGGTAGAATGAGAACGTGATTGAACTATTAATATAGATATCCAGGTTGGTGAACTCAGTTGATGTCTCACCACAGTTGCTGCTGGAATTGGAGGTTGATTAACAAATCTGGAATTGCTCTTAGCAATAGCGACCATGGGACCACCTTAAAAAAAACACTGTTTCGTTCAGATCCCACTTCATTAAACAAAATCTCCTAGGCCTTATACAAACTGCGCAGGCATTTTCTAAAGTTGCTGTAGAATTGCCGCATGAGCCATTCAATTTGCGCGCAATTAGAGGTTGGTGAAAAGTGCTGATGTCTCCATTTTGTGAACAAAACAGAATTGGGTGGCACGGTGATTCCATGGTTAGCACTGCTGCCTTACAGCACCAGGGACCTGGGTTTGCTTCACCCCTCGGTCAACTGTCTGTGTGGTGTTTGCAGATTCTCCCTGTGTCTGCGTGGCTTTCCTTTGTGTGCTCTGGTTTCCTCCCACAATCCAAAGGTGTGCAGGTCAGGTGAATTGGTCATGCTACATTGCCCGCAGTGTGAGGTGCATTAGTTAGGGTTAAATGTAGGGGGTGTGTTTGGGTGGGTTACTGATCAGAGAGGCGGTGAGGGCATGTTGGATCGTAGGGCCTGTTTGCACACCACACAGAATTTAATCTAATTTGGAAGACATTCTTGTTGTCCTATAATATTAATCTCTTCTGTATCCCACTTTTCTACTGTCTGATTGATGGCAGTTAATGGCAGTTACGTCAAAAACAATAAAAGATTTTCCATGTTTTTAATATGTCTGCTGATCCAATCATTGTCACAATCGTTGAGTTTCACGCTCATCTCGTGGGGGACAAGAGATCTTTGTTTAATCTCTACTGCTAATACTTCGTATGCACGATGTCAAAATGGAAGCTCTGGCACAGGTTAATGGATTGATTGGCAAGCTGCAGTCCAGGAGGATCGTCCAGAAAGCTCAGCGCTGTGAGTGGAGAGGATAGCAAATCTTTGCATAAAAACTCACAGCGACAACCGTTATTGCAAGTGTCAGACTTTGCATGGGATTTTGTTGGTTAAAAGTCTCCAATACAAGGTTTGATTTTTAGAATGCAAAGAAGGAATGCAAAGAGTAAACTTATTACAGATGAGATAATCTGTTAACTCAGAGAAGTGCACACCTGTAATTATGTCAGAGAACGCACACTCACTAACCAAATTTGCGCAATACATGCCTGACCTGCCCACGAGTACGCAAAGGTGTCTGAGAATTATTGTGGCAGCAGTTCACACTCTGTCCAATGGAACGTTAAAACGTTTATTCTCATGGTAACACGATGATTTTGGCGAACATTTTTTTCTGAGATGTATTATCTGTCCATCCCAGATGTTGTCTTCATAAGTAGACAAGAGATGGCTTGATGAAATGTTGTACCTGCACATGCTGGAGCATCCCTCTGTGATTGGGGGAAAGGCTGCTGTTGAATAAGTGTGCATATATCTTTCCTGGTGGCTTGTTTAGAAAGGGAGAGATTTGGTAGCATAGGATGTGTCACCTATGTACACAGACAATATTTTTCTGAGTGGGAGAAGCACAGAACATACATAAAATTTCTGATCTACGTTACATGATCCGAACTCTACTGTTCTAACACAATAAGTACATATTTTTTTCGCTATGATGGACATCGTGTCAATCAGTATCAGGATGACAAAATTAACAGCTCTGTTTTCAAGAATGGTAAGTTGAAATTTTATTCCATCACCAAACCTGTGATCACTACTTTCATTTCGTCACTCCTATGCTGTATTCTGATTTCAACGTGAAAAAAAATTATAACAACTACCAATCCCTTCTCGAAATCTTGAGGAAGTCCTTTAAGTATATTAAAGGAAAAATGACACCAAGAGAGAATAGAACCCTTCGTGGACCAAAGTGGACATGTATGTGCAGAACTGCAGGATATGACCGAGGTTCCCAATGATTATTTCTCCTCTGTGATCACCATGGAGGAAGACGTGAAGACTTAGAAACTTAGGGAAGATGGCATGATGGCTTGGGGACAGTCTCTATTGCAGTAGATAAGCTTTTGTGTATATTAGCATGCATGGAGATAAATCTCCTGGTCCTGACCAGATATATCCAGAAATATTGCAAGGAGCTAGAGAAGAAATTTCAGTGAACCTGACTGATATTTTTGCGTCATTGGTAGCCACAGGTGAAGACCGAGAAGGCTGGAGTATAGCGAATTTGGGCCTATTATTGAAGATGAACTGCAAAGAGATGGCTAAAAATAAGCTCAACATCTGAGTTGGGTTAGTTCCGAAAGAAGATTCGGAGAGATAAAATCGACATGCCATTGGAAATACCGGATTTGTCAGCATGGTTTTGCGACTGAGAGATCATGCCTCACAAATATTCTGGAGTTCTTTGATGAAGTGAACAGGAAGGTTGACAAAGGCAAGGCGGCATATGATGCGGCGCGGTGGCACAGTGGTTAGCACTGCTGCCTCGCAGCGCCAGAGACCCGCGTTCAATTCCCGACTCAGGCGACTGACTGTGTGGAGTTTGCACATTCTCCCTGTGGGTGGGTTTCCTCCCACCGTCCAAAGATGTGCACGTCACATGAATTGGCCATGCTAAATTGCCCGCAGTGTTAAGTAAAGGGGTAAATGTAGGCAAATGGGTGGGTAGCGCTTTGGCCAAAAGGCCTGTTTCCACACTGTAAGTAATCTAATCTACATGAATTTCAATATCGCATTTGATACGTTTCCATATGTTAGGCTACTCTGGCAGATTAGATCGCACGGAAGCCTGTGAGTAGTGGAAAGCCTCAAGGCTCGGTACCTGGCCCATTGCTGTGCCTTATCTATATCCATGATTAATACGTTTGCTGATAACACTGAAATAGGTGTGGACAGAAGAAGGGTATCAAAAATTGCAGCACGACCTTGATCAGCTGGGAAGGTCGGCCGTGAAATGGAGTTTAATCTTGATAATTGCTATACTGCATTTCAGAAAGTCAAAAGAGGGAAGGAGATTCATGGTGAATGAGAGGGCCTTAAGGAGTGTAGTGGAACAGAGGGATCTTGGAGTTCAGTTTCACAGTTCTGTGAAAATGGAGTCACAGGTAGACCGGATAGTGAAGAGGGCTTTTGGCACACTGACATTCGTCAGTCAAAGCATTGAGTATAGAAGTCATGAAGTTATGTTGCAGAAATGCAGGATGTTGGCGAGGCCACACTTGTAGTATTGTGTTCAATTTTTAAAAACGTTTTGTAGGAACGAACGAGGTCAGAAGACATTTACAAGGATGTTTCAATGACTCAAGAGTCTGAACGAGAGGAAGGGTTGGACAGGCGAGGCCTTTGCTTCTTTACAGCGAAGGAGATGCAGGGCGAATGTTATAGAGTTGCATATGATCATGGGAGGCATAGATAGGGTGAATGCACGCAGTCATTTCCTCAGCATTGGGGAATGGAGGACTAGAGAGCATCAGTTCAAGATTGGGGGGAAAGTATGAAATGGAATCAGATGGATAACCTTTTCTTTAACACACAGTGTTGGACGTTTATGGAATGAGCTGTACATGGAAGTGTTGAAGTCGGGTACATTATGAATATTTGAAATGCATATGTTTAAATACATGGTTAGGAAAGGATTCGAAAGATGTGGACCAAGTGCAGAGAAATGGGGTAATTGTGGACGGAACCTTTGCTCGGCATGGGACAGTTTGGACCAAAGGGCTGTAGGACTTTATGACTCTCAGTGCAGTATGACCCAGAAGTCTACGAGTTTGAAGAAGACATATTGGCAAGGGTTAATGAGGATACCGAATGAGCATTTATTTTTCGTCATTGGTTGCTCTTTAGAATGTGGTGGTGAACATCTTCTTTGAATTGTTGCAGTGCCTTTGGTGAAGATACACCACAATATCTTCCAGGAGCATGATCCAGGATTTTCCCTCAGTGACATCAGAGGAATTGTAATTGATTTGTCGGTGTCGATGGTGACTGCTGTGGAAGGGAACTTGCACTTGGTGATGTGCAAGAGCAACTGAAGCCATTGTCATTCTCCATGGAAGTCGAAGTTACTGTTTAATGTTACTATTAAAATTCGCACCTTGTTGAATTTCTGTCATGCGGTTTGCACATTGTTCTTAGAGAGTACCATGAAATAAATGGCAAATGATGGTGTATTTGCTGCCAATCAAATGTCCTGTTTTATCGAGTGTTGTCAGAGTTAACTGACCAAGGCAAATCAAGAATCATCTGGAGGCCGTCGAGATTGGTCATGCACGAGGCACTTCATATAATAACAGAATTCTGACGAATTAAAAAAAGGCTATTCGGCACAACATGTCTGCACACACTGCACACAGTTCCACTGTCTGCCACATTGTTGCAATCAGGCAATGGAGCTTTTGCCAAAACCAACTCCGAGCATGCAGTTCAGTGGACACTGTTGGACACATCGTGATATTGTCAATGCAATTATCCTGCACGTCTTTGGACTGTTGGGGGAATCTACAGACACAAAGATAATAAGCAATCTCTACACAGACAGTCGCCAGAATCGATCCCAGTTAGTTTTCCCTGAACTGAATTTCATTGAATTGAACTGAATTAGCATTACTATCACATGTTCTGGACAGAGAACAATTGTTTGCAAGTCACCACATAATAGGTATAAGTCTTAGGTAAAAGTCACCAAGATACAGAAATTTACGTATTGGTTACTAAATAGAAAGAAAGGTCTGTCGTATGAATAAGTAGGAAAGTGAAATCATTCTTGTGCTGCTCCTCGCCTTCTTTCATGCATATTTCATTGAACCAGTGTGCATTGAACAATTTGCTGTTGTTGCAAATTGGCTCTGCCGAGCTATGAGGTTGTAAGTTTGTTGGAGAAAAGTTCTCTGTTGATACTTCTATGTTCCACTGCACTGATGCCCCGTTTTGTTTTTCTAGATCTGTTCCGAGTCCATCTCGTTTAGCATGACAACTGTACACAATACAATGCAATTATTCTCATTGTGACAATGATTTGTGCTATGATAACATGCCTGTGCACTGGCCTGTCTTACCAATAATGTCATGGCGAGGTCCATTTGCAGCAGACAACTTCGTGAGGACGAGGTCAATTATATTTTTCCTTCTTACTGGTCACCCCATTGCGTGCCACCCCAGCTCTCTTTTCAATTCGTGCTCAGCATGGAGGAGTACTGATTTAATTGGTTGATGAGGATCCCTTGCAAAATGTTGACCTGATGCCGTGAGACTTCATGAACTCCAGAGTCAATGTTCTGTACTGTGAGATAAACTCATACTTGACTGAGTTCCTGCATCACAAACTCTGCTGGATATGCCCGAAAAATAGGAAATAAATAGCTGACAGAAGATGATGGAGGTGTTTGAGATATTTGAGTAGTGCATGCGGCAATGTCAGGCTCATTTCTGACTCCCCTGTGAAACAGTTTCTTCAATCTGGATCTAACCGTCAGATACAACGCCATGCAGATTCCACAGGGATGGATTTTCTGTTATGCTTTTATGCCTTATTTGATACAACGTATCTGTCTGGGATCAGTTGAGAACACACTGAAAATTTTGTGAAACCATTTCGAACTGCAGTTAAAAGTCGCTCACATACCTCAGGGCAATCATAAAGGGACACTAAATACTATATTTCCTTTGCGCCCACACTCCTGAACATATTAAATGAAAACATTGTCTTCCATCCTAATATCCCTTATTTCGGTACAATTTATAGATCGCCAAAATGCGTCGAGGAGAAAGACAGCTGAAAGTAATTAAAGTTTGGTCTTTTTTCAAAGTAAAACATAACAAAGAACATCGAAAACAATTCGGGTAACTTCCAATGAAAAGGGGAAGAAAACCAGGAATTTGCTTTAAATAACTTAAATCTCTCTAAAAGAAAAACTAGCTATCTTAAATCCAAGAATGATCTTTTCTTATATATAATGGATACACTAAACTTAAATGTAGATTACATTTGGGGTTAAATTGTTGTGTTCAATGTTGATACATGCTGTTTCAGAAAGAATCAGTCTATACAAGCGTTTCATAAATCTTGGGGACAGATGCATGATACTGAAATCGGATGTTAGACATCTTGTCAAAATGCTCCTGTAAAATTCCGTGGAAGGCAACGAGCATTTGGTCATGATATGATTAGATTCTCTACAGTATGGACACAGGCTCTTTGGCCCAACAAGCCCACACTGACTCTTTGAAGTGTAACCCACTGCAGACTCATTCCCCTACTTTTACCCCTGACTAAAACTCCAAACACGATTGGCAAATTAGCATGGCCAATTCTTCTGATCTGCACATCGTTGGACTGTGGGAGGTACCCAGAGTACCGGGAAGAAACCCACGTAGACACGCGGAGCACATGCAAACTACACTCAGGCAGTCGCCTAAAGCTGGAATCGAACCCAGGTGCCTGGCACTGTGAGATCGCAGTGCTAACCACTGAAGCACCATGCTGCCCAAACTACTGAGCCAGCGTGCTGCTCATTAATATGTACTCAAGTCAAGAACAGTTAACCTGTAAACATTTCCCATTTCATGACAAGTTTTCATATTATTAAGTTGTGATTTTTGATATTCAGTGTGATCAAGACAGTCTTTCCCTATTTCCGATTGGCTTCTCGTTCTACGTGACATCACTCGTCTAAACATTTACTTCCAGCTTATGTGGGAACGTGCATCATTGAAGCCAATAAACCAGTGACACGACTATCAGCAACTGCGCTTTGTAAAGATAGAATCTCAGAAAAGCGATTAGAACTGCTTGCTTAACTTCTTTTCTTAACATGGACATTCAATTCTCCTTCTTTAAGTTTACTGTTAAATGCAAGAAACCAAAGAACTGATGAAATTCCATAAATTAAAATAAACTCAGTACAAATGATGATCTGTTCACATGATTAGGCCTGATATTGCAAGAGTGGCAGGGTTTCTGATCCAAGCCTTTAACATTGATCAAGACATTTACAAGTAAATAAACATGAAAAGCGTTCCTACCACAGCCTTTAAATCATAATTAAGAAGCTCAGAATGTCAAACAGCACATTAATCTTGAATTCCTCACTGAAACAAGATCCAGACATTCCACGTGGAACAACAAAAAAAATAGAATTAAGCCAAATAATTAAATAATAGAACAATCCAAAACAAAATTAAAAGGTGGAAGTAAACACTCCTTCGCATCACCACAGTGTCCGTGTTCAAGGTATTCTGTACATGGAAGAAATGAGCGACGATGAAGGTTGTTGACAATTACATCAATGACTCAGAAAAGGAAATCTTCAATAAAGCTTTATAAGGCTACACATTGAGAAGAAAGTTAACTTTGTGTATTTTCCCTTCCAAATGTATTGCCAGTCTCAAGACCTTGCCAAATGGGTAAACCCAGAAATAGATTCAGGATTGCCATACCTGGCCGGGAGTGAAAATGCCAAAACTGGAGAAATCTTTCAAACCATGTTTTAGCATTATGCGGGGATATATTCCGGGAAGCTATCAGGAACATCAAATAAAACATTCTGAGGCCCTTGGACAAATATATTGAATGAGCCATTGACTTTTACAAGAAACACGAGGTAACGAAGAACTTACATTGCCACCTGCATAATGTATTTACTTGCAGATAAAATATGAAATTCTATCCTTCATATCAATTGGATGCAATCCTTGGAAATTGCTATCTATCAGAGTTACAATGTGACTTGATGTATACCGGAATGTTAGAAGCGATATTGTTTTAAAAGGGTTGAATTCCAGGACAGTGAAAAATCCTTGTGTCACCTCTGCCATGAAAGAAATGAATGTTTGCTTTGTATCTTAAAACTTGTACTCTCTCTTATTTACAATATAGCTTCGTAAGATTTGCAGGTAAGGCTATTGTTGGAGTGATATTTACTTGAACAATAGCAAACAATCAGAACGTCTGCCATCTTGCTCAGCCTATAAAATTCATTTGCATCCAACGATAGAATTCAAGTGCACCTTCACTTTGAACGTTGCTCCTGTTTTATTTTGTAAACAAAATTATTTGTCGATCAACGCAACGGTGAAATTTGTCAACATAATGTGCTGGACTATAACAAATAAGGCTCAGAAAAGGTTGACAAGGATGTATCCAATTTTGGAGGATTTGACTGAATAGGCTGTGGCTGCTTTCCATGGAGCGTCAGGGGCGAAGCTGCATAAACTCATCATAGAGGTTTATAATATCATGGGAGCGTGCATAATAATAGGACACAAATATTTCCCCTAGCGTGGGGAATCCAGAACTAGAGTGCATACGTTTATGGTGAGATGGGAAATCTTTAATAGGGATCTCAGGGGAACGTTTTGATGCTTGCTTTGTCAGAGGGTGATCCTTGTATGGAAGAATCTGCTGGAGGAAGTGGTGGAGACTGGTACAATTGGTACCATTTTAAAGGCACCTGGATGGATATTTGAATAGGAAGGGTTTAGAGGGATATGAGCCAAGTGCTGGCAAGTGAGACTAGATTAGTTCAGGATATCTGTTTGGCATGGACAAGTTGAAATGAAGGATTTATTTCCCGTGCTGTACGGCTCCATGACTCCAAATATTATTGAAGTTTTATTCCAGTTTTCTCGGAAGTTCCCGTCGCTTAATCGAACAAATACTTTCAGAATGTTTTTCCAGCTTTGTGTTTCCTTCAATGACTCAGTTTGTAAAATTCATCCTGAGTTATTGTAACCATTATGCCACAAATGAATAAATACATTTTGTGGTAAAATTCAGTCAGCCAGTGTGTGGCACGGTGGCACAGTGGTTAGCACTGCTGCCCCACAGCGCTTGAGACCCGGGTTCAATTCCCGACTCAGGCGACAGACTGTGTGGAGTTTGCACAGTTCTCCCCGTGTGTGCGTGGGTTTCCTCCGGGTGCTCCGGTTTCCTCCCACAATCCAAAGGTGGGCGGGTCAGGTGACTTGGCCATGCTAAATTGCCTGTAGTGTTAGGTAAGGGGTATGGGTAGGTTGCAGGTCGGTGTGGACTTGTTGGGCCGAAGGGCCTGTTTCCACACTGTAAGTAATCTAATCTAAATGGAATCTCTTTCAGTTTTATACGTGTGAAGAGCTGCTAATTGATTTTGTTGTTGAATTCGCTCTTGGGGTGTGCGTGACACTTGTATGGTCAATGGTAATGCACAATTAATTGCCTTTGAGAAATGCTAATGAGCTCAGTATTTGAACTTGTGAAATCTATATCTTGTTGCCGTACATGCTCGTGCTTCAGAACGGGACTTCAAGTCATTGATTCAGTAAAAAGATGGAATGTGGAAAATAGTATTCCATATCAGTGTGGTCAGAGTCTTGCATGGGACCATTCGCATTAGTGTCCCTTGTGAGTTCTTCCGTTTCAGTTCCAGACTACACAGCTCATCGGATTGGGATTAAGGAACTTAATGTTTAAATCATCGTAAAATGGAGAGCCACAGAAAAGCACTGAGTTAGTGTCGTAGAATGTCATGCACAGCAAATCCACCCTTCAGTTCCAAATAATTAACTACAAACTGAGTACATAAAGCGATTGAATTGAATTGAATTGAATGCTTCATTTCAATGACTCGAGTGAATTCCACAAAAGAACTGCCAAGTTTCGAAATGAAAACCATTATGTATGAATCATTCTCTCAACAATTTGGGATTACGTTTGACCACAGATTTATCGAGCCTCATGATGACAACATAAAGCCAAAAGTTGTGGGTGCTGCAAGTCTGGAAGTCAGAGAAACTCAGAACACTCTCTGTGGAGAAGAAAGCCGTGTTAATGTGGCGAGTCCAGAGATCCATATTCAGCCATCAGCTTTTGGCTGAAAGAAGAGGTCAGGTCGAAAAATTCTATTATTGGTAAGTGAACACCTTGTTTCCAAAAGGCCAAGTAAAAGGGAGAAACTGATGATTCTACAAGTGACGTTATTAACCCAATAATGAATTGAGAAAATAACTGTTGACACAAGTTTCATAGAAAATTAGATTAAATCATTCATGCAATAAAGCTTAAAAAATTTCGTGAGGCACATACTTGAAATGACCGGATGGAGTAACGGTGAAAAGATTATTTGGAATTGTTTATTATTTGACATGTCATATTTTTCCATAATGCTTTAAGGTACTGCTAATTGTCAGCATGCTACCATTTTAAAATAAATCTTTCACAGATTTATTTCATTCCTCCCGAAGTAATGTAAATGCAGCGTATTGTTAAAATAAAAACTGACATCAACAAAGAAATTGGAACTTCAGCATGTAGTGTCTGGTAATTTCAATTTAAAATTTAATGTGTAAAACTTACCGAAAAGGAAGCTGATTGATTCTTCTCTCATGTTACAATACTAACTTCGTTGGGTCCTACTCTGGAAAGCGAAATTTACTTCTTACATGTCTGGAGCATTTCAGAGAAAATGTGCTTCAGAGCTGTCGTTCTGTGAGCCCTTTCCTGTTAAAAATAAATGTATGCTCACGTTACTAAAGGGGAATCACAAGAACTCTGAGCAGTTTGTCATGCTCAGAGCCAATTTAGTTACTTAAAAACAAACAACAAAATAACGTTATGATGAAGTTTTCTGAAATTAATACAAAGGAGTCAAGAAACAATGAGTGAAATACACTGAAAGTATTATTGATGCAAGAATCAGAATGCATCACTTTGACACTATTTCAATGGCGTGCTTTTTCTTATTCACATGAACTTGGAAAACTGTCAGAAAATTGCTAATGCATAATACTTCCGCTAGTTTCGAGGGCTGAATGCATGGTTTCAAGTAAAATAAATTCAGGTGTATTGCTTTCACTTTTAGCTGAGCATGATCGGAATCTTTCTCTCAGTATTCATTGAAGGAAAATAAGTCGTTATCGAGTGTAGAAAATTGATGTGTTGTGGTGTCACCAGAGTGTAGTTGGTGTTCTGTGATTAATTGATGCGTTCAGATTTGATCTGTGGAACAGTATCTTGTGTCATCAAGTGACTAACTTATGTACGTTAAGTAATATGAGCGCTTAGGAAATGCTGAAAGATATTCAAATGCTTTGGTCTGTTCTTCCATGATTTAAAATCATGTTTAACTTGAGTCTTGAATAAATTCAACAACTTCTACAGTGTATGATGTAAAGCTATATCGCAAATATCTAGCGAACTCAGTTGTTAGCAATCCCGTAATCAACTACCTTTTGAGAGAGGTAACATCAGAGTTTGAATGGTATACGTCGTGATAACACCTTCACTACTGAATGCCCTCGATATAATTCGAGAATCACGGCCGCAAGATGAGACAGTTACTGCAAAATCTATTCGTAAGATATATCCGTTTAGATGGTTGAGATTAAATAGCTCCTCTTCGTTCTGTACTTTACAGAAGATATGCCTTGTCTCTGGAAACTGTTTGCTGCACTTTAAGTCAAAGCACAGGGAATTACTTTTTCCTTAAACTTTTAGATAGCACCTCCAAAGACAATGGAAGAACATTGACCAGAAATAATGCAACACTAGCGAAGTTGTCTATAGCAAACAAGTTACTTGCTCTGCATATCAGTCCATTTGACTCATTGCTCTCTCCATCTGTCATTTAGCATACTGTTCCTATCATGTGTAAACCGAACACTTGGCCAATAGATTCCACAGCCTACCGTCTGAAAGTATCCTACACTCTACCGTATACCTGCAAATCTGCATTTCTACTGTCTAATCCACATACACTTGCTTTGACAGTGGAAGAACCATTGCTCCTGCAGAAGACAGAAAAATGCACAAGCTCCATGCAAGCAGTCATCCAAAGTATGAATCGAACCTTCGTCTGTCGTGTTGTTTGGCAGGATTGCCATCCTCTGAGTTGCCGACTTACTAATTGAAAAACAAAGTGGCCTTCGTCTCTTTGCACCTTTACTATATCTTCAACGTTTTTACCTATTATCTTAATCTTTCTCTGTTCCTTCATGTCGCTCAATGCTGAACAACATGCTGTGCCTTCTAACTGGTTCACACATTATTTAATTGCAATAACATTGGTAAAGTGTAACGTTCTTTATTTCAAGACCAGGAATATGAGATCATCACATTTTTTTTCGGAAGAAAGAAATCCAGTTTCTGCTTCCAAATCTCACGATTTCCATTCTCAAAGTCATCATAGGTATGTGCCTCAGTCAGTATGTTCGCGGTATTCCGCATTTCGTAGCTTCAGACCCTCTCACAAACCATATCCCTCTCTCTCTCCTCCTGATACTTGTTTCTGTATCTCTTTACAATTTGCCTTCTTCACCATTCTTCAGATTCACAACCGAAGAAAATATCGGATTAAAACGCTTGAGAAAAGTGAATTAAATTTCAACAGAAGATTACACAACCCCTGCCTACTCGCCAACCAAACACAATTTACGAATGTAAATGAATAAAACCATTGTTATATCACAACACTACCTCGCTCACATATCCCCAGGAAAGTGACACGGTTGGTTTTCGTGATGAAACGCTTAAAAAAAGGAAAGGATTGCCAATCTGATATTTTTCTCTACCAAAGAAATATTTCCCTCGACTCCATATTGTAAGTTACTCCCTAATAGTCAGTATACCATCGTCATATAATTAATGTCTGCAAGTTAACATTTGTTTGCACTTCCATCTGTTTCCTGACCATATCCCTTTGTTAATCAGCCAGTCACTAGTCACTAGCCTTCCCTTGACTGTTTCTGTAACTTTATGCAAGAACACATAAACCATAACTGATCATGCCTCAAGGCAGCCAGCCCAGCTCCTTCTGAATGCATGTAGATTTGTTTGCTTTATTAACTTGACGAACAAAGTTAAAAATCACTGAAGGTCATAGTCCAACAGGTTTATTTGGAAGCATTAGCCCTCCAAGTGCTCCTTCCTCTTCAGGTGGTTGCCGAGCATTTCCACAAGACACAGAATTTACAGCAAAATATGTCAGTGGATTGCAGTTGAAATATGTTAAACCGACTTAGATTACGTCTTTCATGCTTTAGAATTGCTAGCTTTGTTTCGTTAATATGTAAATCCCAGAACCCCTTTTGAAGCCATATTCTCAAGCTGTTCTGAAAAATGTTGTCATCGCAGCACAGGCAATGAATTTAAGGCGTGAGGCAAAAGTTTTTCTATGCACTAATCTTGAGTCCGACTGGTTCTAATTGTCAAGTGGGATTTGCAAAGTCTTACATGGATTGTCTGTTGGTTTTGCATTTCTTGAGCAAAATAAAATTCAGTTCTGCAAATAAAAATCACCTCATAAACGTACGTGTGCGTATGTCTGCAGAGCCATTGCAAGTGTGTGCATGTGAGTGTGTACGTGTGGATGTGAGAATATGTGAGAGAGTGTGTGCTTGCATGCGTAAGCTTGGTGAACTATGTGTCTAACTGTGAAGCGGTATGAGCCTGTGAGACGGCACGTGTGTGGGTGTGTGTGTGTGCGGAGTGTGTGTCTGTGTGCATCTGAGAGAGAGTTGGTTGAAGAGAGAGAGTCTATGTTAGAGTGTGTGCATGTTTGAGTGTGGTGCGTAGTCTGGTGTGTGTGTGTGGTCGAGAGAGAGAGTGTGTGGTGCAGTGGGGTAACCTGTAGTGTGCCATGAACCCAAGGTGGCGACAGAGGCCACCCTCATGTGTTTCGGAATTGGCTATGTGTCTCTGCTCTGCTACTTTGCATTGTTGCATTTCCAGAATCCGACTTGGAGAATGGTCACCCTCAGGTCCGCGGCCGAATATCTTGGATCACTGAAGTTGTCCCCCACTGAGGGAAGACCTTTGCTTGGTGATTGTTCTGGGTGTCCATTCACCCGTTGCTGTGGTGTCTGCTCTACCTCGCTAATGTACCATGTCTGAGGATATCTTTGCCTGCAGTGTATGAGGTAGGCAACATTGGCCGAGTAATATAAATACTGCCACATACATATTGCCTTGTGTATGTCACCTTGCGTATTTGTAGTATGCTTGTTGATACTCTGACACGTCTTGCAGCAGTTGCCGTCAGAGGGTTTTACAGTGATGTGGTCGATGATGCCCTGAAGGCTGGGCAGCTCACTGTGAACTGTTTAGGGTTTGGAATTTGCTTAAAGCCAAGAAGTGAAGGTGGGGGCAAGTTCTTGGCTAGTTTCTTAACTTCACGCCTTTAAACAACCACCAAACCTCGAACAGATCATTATTCGCAGCAAACTGCGCCACCTTCAGGCCAACGTTGGCCACAACACCATACAACCGTGTCACAGCAGCCGTCCGAGATGTTTGGCCTCGGACGTTCGGGTAACCATCCGCCAATCTGGACTTCTGAACAAGCAATAATTGACAATGACTGAGCAGAGGATGATGGCCAAGTTTGTTACGCAGAAGGATGGCCACAACCAGGATCTTGTGTTCATGTGACACTACAGATGACCTCACTGCACTACACTCTCTCCCTTTCACTCACACACACACACACGTACACACGCATGCACGCACGAAGACACACACAGTCCTGCATACTCACACACTAACACAGACCCGCCATCACACACAAGTTCTCTCTCATTTGCACACACAGCCACATACCACACGTCAGTACCATGCTTCTTACGATTTTACAGCGACGACACAAAGACTGAACGGTCTGTCATTGGATTCTCTATATAACATTCGAATCATTGTACAGGCTGTGCCATGAAATGATTTTGTTCTTTTCTTTCTTATAAGTAATAATGACCATTTCCCATTAAGTGATGATTATTTCCTCTACAATCTTCGAATTAGTAAAATATTAGTAATAATGCTATCTTTTGGTATCTATCTTGCGAGAAAAACAGATAGAACAGCACAGATCACATGGAGACACCTCTCTGGTGAATCCTCTCTGCGATTCCATTGCAGTTACACATATTGACAGTATCAGAAAGTATCCCAGTGTACATTGAAGTATGGTAGCATTGAATCTTCTTGCACAGAGTGCATTCAAAAGTTCAATGACAGTCAGTTGAACCATGCATGCTGCACGCTCTCACAGGCTTACACCCCATCACACTCACCCACATATTTAACCAAGCTTACACACAAGTACACATTCTCCCACATGCATTCACACCATACACTTACTTTGTCCCTCCTGCATGCACACACATGCAATTTTATGAGGTGAAACGTGCTTTAGCAAAATTGTACGTTTTTTCTCTCAAAAATGTATAACCTACAGCCAATCAACGTAAGATTCTGTTAATTCCACTTCAGGAATATGACCAGTCTGCCCCAACATGAGGACACAACCATACTCTAACCTTACACCCTTAATGCATTATCTGAGCTGAGATGACAGCTTTTGTTAGAAAGCTCGAAGTTATTAGATTTGATTAGATTACTTACAGTGCGGAAACAGGCCCTTTGGCCCAACAAGTCCACACCGACCCGCCAAAGCGCAACCCACCCATTTACCCCTTACCTAATACTACGGGCAACTTATCCTGGCCAATTTACCTAACCTGCACATCTTTGGACTGTGGGAGGAAACCGGAGCACCCGGAGGAAATACACGCAGACACGGGGAGAACGTGCAAACTCCACACAGTCAGTCGCCTGAGTCGGGAATTGAACCCGGGTTTCTGGCGCTTTGAGGCAGCAGTGCTAACCACTGTGCCACCGTGCCGCCCACTAATACTGAGAATGAGTCTTAAAAGGAGTTCTGGGAGTTACATATTAACGGACAGGAGCTCGCAAAAGAATTCTGAAAGATGAAAGACTTAATCTAAGTTTGTTTAATATATTTCAGTCACATGACACTGTAACGTTTTGCTCTAAATGCTGTGACTTATGTTCCTGCTCCACATCTACCTGATGAAGAAGCAGCGCTTCCAAAACTAATGCTTCCAAATGGACCTGTTAGTCTATAATCTGGTGTTGTTTCATTTCCAACTTTTTTCACTCCAGTATATTATTGGATCCTCCAAATCTTGAGAAACAATAATAACATCTCAACTCAAATAAAAAAAGAAACATTTGCTTTGTCTCTGTAACTCTGGCCCTTCTCAGAAAGACCGTGCTATGCACAGAATATAAAATAACATGAAATAGACTCCTCAAGTTCATGAAATTGTGGAAGTAGCTTTTAACTCATACAGAATCGAACTGAGATCACAAGGACATTCGGGAGAAAATTGAAAATAGTAAATGCAAGATCTGGCAATATAAACGTTTGACAAGCAATTGGATTTTCCTTTGGAATAGTTGGCGTTTTAAATCAATTATCTCTAATCACTGGCCCCAAGAATATCCATACTGAATTATCAATTTTATGAATCACAATCGTAAAGTAGGAACACTGTAAAACTTCGCATTTTTTTTCCCTCTCTCTCAAAGATCTAGACACCACTCTGATCCCTGGGATGCCAAGGCTTTCGTATGAAGGAAGACTGGGCTGATTTGATTATTTTCACTATAGTTTAGAAGAATGAAGAATGATCTCATAGAAGTCTATGCATTTGTGATAGGCGCAGGTCAGGCACACGTAGGAAGGATGTTCTCGATGTCTCGGGAATCTAGAAACAGGATTCATAAATTTATGGTACACGTAACATGCTGAAGACTGAGATGAGTCAAAATGCTTTCTGCCAATCATGGCGAAGTTTGTCAAAGATTCTGCCACTGAAACCCTTGAGGCCAAGCGTTGAATGTTTTCAGGAACGAGTTCGATATTGTTCTGAGGATTAAAGGGTTCAGAGGGTATGGTGAGAAAGCAGGGGCGGGTAGTTTGTTTCTTTTAAAAATTGCTAAAGAGCGGAAACACACCCTTTGGCCTTGCAAATGTGCTCCGATCCTTCGAACTGCACCCCACACAGACACCGCCCCCACCCCCATAACCCTTTCGCTGTAAGTCGACTTGTCCCATGACTAACGTACCTAACCTACACATCCCTGAACACAATGCGCAATTTATTTGAAACAAAATGGTAAACCGTACCTCTTTCGATTGTGGCAGGAAACCAGAGAACCCAATGGAACCCGAAGCAGGCATGATGAGAATGTGAAAACTCAACATAGGCTCTTGCCCAAGCATGGAATTGAAACCAGGTTCCTGGTGCTGCGCGATAGCAGTTGGATGAAGAACAATGACCACATTGAATAGGGGAGAAAGTTTGAAATGCCCAATGACAAACCACTCTCCTTTTTTCATTTTTATTTATTCATTTGTTGAATATATGTGTTCCTGGCTGGCCAGTGTTTATTTCCAATATCTATTGTCCGTTAGATGTTGTTGGTGAACTGCCTTCTTGAACCACAGCTGTGCAACTACTGTAGGTTTACCCAGAATGCCATGCTGGAGGGAATTCCAGGATTTTGAACCAACAACAGTGAAGGAACAGATACATACTTCCAAGTCAGATTGATGAATGGCTGGGAGGGGATTTGAAGGTGGTGGTCTTCCCATGTCCTTGTCCTTCCAGACCAAAGTGGTATTGGGTTTGGAGGATTCTGTCTGAAGACTTGTGACGAATTTCCACAGTGCATCTTGAGGATAGTATACTCTGCTGGTACTGATTGTTGGTAGTGAAGCGAGTGGATGCTTCAGGTTTTGTTGCCAATCAAGTAGTTTGCTTTGTTCTGGATAATGCCCAGCTTCTTGAGTGTCGTCGGGGGCTGGACCTTGTCAGGCAAGTGTAGAGTATTCCATCACACTGCTGACCTGCGACTTGTAGATTCTGAATAGGCTTTGAGGAGCCAGAGGTGAGTGACTTTTCGCAATATTCTTAGTCTTTGACCTGCTGTTGTATCAACTATGCTCATGGGGTGAATCCAGTTGAGTTTCTGGTCAATGATAAGCCCAACAATATTAATGACAGGAGATATATTGATGGCAACAGCATTGAATGTCAAGAGGCGGTGACTATATTGACTTTTACTGGTGATGATCATTATCTTGCATTTTTGTGATACGAATGATTCTTCACAACTGTCAGCTCAGACTGCAATTTTTTTCAGATGTTATTGCGTTTGAAAATGGAATGCTTCAGTATTTGAAGAGTCATGAATAGTTCGAAAGATGTTGCAATCATCACGAACATTCCCACTTCTGGCCTAGTGATGGAGAGAAGGTCATTGATGAAGCAGCTGAAGATGTTTGGACCAAAGTACAGTACCCTGAGGAACCTTGCAGAATTGTCTTCAACTTTAGATGACTCATATTTCACAGCCAGGAGGATTTTTTTGTGTGTTCTGTATGACTTTACCGAGTGGAGAGTTTTCCCCTTATTTATTGAAGGTTTGCAAAGTCTCACTGATAACAAACCCGGTCGAATGCTGCATTTAGTCATCGGATGTCACTTTCACCTTAACTCTGGAATTCAGCTGATTTGCCCATTATTGAATCAAAGCCGGCATGAGATCAGGAGCTGAATGGCACCGGCTTATCCCAAACTGGGCATGATTGAACAGGTTTTTGTTGATCAGGTGCTACTTGATTGCAGGTTGTTGGCACATTCTATCACTTTACTAATGGTTAAGAGATCAATGCTGGGAGGATGATTAGCTATATTGGATTTTTCTAGCTTATTGTGTACAAGACATAGGTAGGCAATGTCGGGTAGACGCCAGTGTTGCAATTGTACTGGAGCAGCGAGGCTACGGGAGTGGCAAGTTGTGGAGGAAATTTCTTCAATACTATCACCAGAATGTTTTCAGGACCTGTAGTCTTTGCAGTATCCAGTGTCTACAACCGTTTCTGAATATGAGGTGGAGTGAATCAAATTGGCTGGGGAACACTGGAACAGGCCAAGATGAATCATCCACAAAACGCTCCTATCTGAAGGCTTTGCGAAAACTTTAGCCTTACCTTTTGCTCTGATGTGCGAAATATTAATATCAAAATAGCTAGTGGCTAATAAATGGGAATGAGCACAGACATTTTGTTTGAATGTGGGCACAGAGATCTCAAAAGGAATTACATTGAAAGCCCATGATCATTACCGCGAAAATAGTTCTCATCACTTTGCGGCTCAATGAAACATCCCTGATCATTTCAATGAAGGAAGTGAAAAGTGGGCTGACTTTGTGGACGTTTAAATCACTTTGATATGTATTCTGCCCTGAAGCAATTTCCTCCATTGCATACAAATGGAATTCTCATCAACTATTGCGCAGAGTCTTGCAGTTTAACAGCGGCAACTCAAAGGTTATAAAGACGCTGCATGAAATTTATCTATTCATTAATGCAAGAAATTATGTCTCCATTAGCTATGCGATTGACACTGGAATCAATTTAATACCGCGAGAATACCACAAGCAAACGAGAGGCAATCTTCCGTCTATTTGATACAGAATTGTGCACGCAGGATGAGATAATAACATGAGCTATGAATTTATTTGCCTCCCAAGATTACTTGATTCTGTTGGGGTCCGGCTATATCTATATGTGGCAATGATGAGCGAGGTGAATTAGATTTTCGTTGTGAAATGGAGACTGAATAAAAAACGGCATTGGGCTCACATTTCTACTGGGTATTACAAGGAGAGATGGGCATTAAGTTTAGTTTAGTTTTGATCGGGGGTTTTGAGAGAAGGCAGACCATTGGAGGTAATTTTTCCAGGATGCCGGACTGTGGGCTGGCGACTGAGCAATGTAGTCGTTCCCAGATATTTTTCTAGCCAATGAAGAGTGAGGGAATTGGAATCCTACTTTGTGATTGTTACAACGCCTGATGATGTATTAGGCAGTGCGGTTATTTTCAGAGTGATATTGGGTATAGGAGAGTGAGTTGAGCTCTGGAATTATTGTTCATGACTGCAAAAGAGCCGGATGTGACACAGGCTTAGTTATCATAATCTGCTTCATTAAGAAGAATCTTTCCATCAGAAGGTCAGAACTAGCAATGCCTACTTATTATTGCACAAAATTCAGCACGATCTGCGACTCCTCAGATTGTGAAGACACACGTTTGGGGCAGGTGATCCTTGACCCAGTCAGGACCAATCTTCTTACGATTTTACAGCGACGACACAAAGACTGAGCGGTTTGTCATTGAATTCTCCTCATAACATTCGAATCATTTTCCAGGCAGTGCCATGAAATGATTTTGTTCTATTCTTTCTTATAAATAATAATGACCATTTGTCGTTAAACTGTGATTATTTGCACTACAATCTTCGAATTAGTCAAACATTAGCAACAATGAGAACGTTTTTAGTATCTATCTTTCTAGAAAAAGAGATAGAACAGCACAGATCACATGGAGACACCTACCCGGAGCTTGAATTCCAAAGCAACATATGCAATTATGCAAAATAAGACTCTGTTTCATTGACTACCCTATATCCCAGAGGAAGATCATTCAATGTTTAAACTATATTTAGTTCAATTCCAAATTCAGTTTTAAATGAATTTAAGCATTGCACATGACCAAATGGAAGGATTTAGATGAACGTAACGTGGAATGGAACAAAACGTTAGAAAGGGAGATTGATTTACATCTGAAGCCTGCACTGCCATTGAAACTAATTCTTGTCTTTTACACACTATTCTATGTAACTCCCGGAACAGAACAGGTTTTCACTTGATCTCACTGAAATCGACAGAATATCTCTTGAAGTCTGTTATGACCAGTGTCCAGATGAGACACAATTGAAAATGGATAACCCTCGCATACCGAAACATGTTTACTGATTTCATTGCTCTGTTTGTTAGCTATAATGATACACAAATGTTTGCTTGTGAAATGCCAAGAACTACAGAAATATGCTCAAAACGTTCACTTGTGGCATTTTCAGCTCTCCAGTATACCACTTCGTACGGGTTTATAATCATTGAAATATAAAACAAACTTATGCAAGTTTTAATCAATCAATATTTAACTGTAAACATCTACCACAATCTGATGATCTTCATATCACAACCTCCTGTACTACGCCAAATATGATTTGAACAAGACACCCGATATTTGAAAGATAGCTGTGTCTGAATATCCAAAACGAACAGCAAAAATCATGAGCAGTCTGATTCCATTTTGTATCTACTTTTACAGTCTTCTTTAGTAAAACTTCAGCTTCACAACTGCAGATGATGAACAATATCATTTATTTAGAAGTTTATTTTTCCTCGGAATCTTTGTTTTATATTCTTCAGAGTTATTTACGCCATTTGGAACTGAACCTTATACTGCCATTTTCATTTCCTGTCGGCCAATGTTATGCCTCACTTGTAGAAAAATCCGCATGCATTTAATTTTTGTCTCATAGTACATTGTGATCTTCAAATACACTGGCCTAACCTTCCATTTTGTTCATCTCCTTTTCCCGTTAGGCACTTTGCAGACTCCAAGAATCAATACTTATTCCATAGCCTCAGAGCCGACCGCATGATACCCGTAATCCATTTTCCTCATGTTATTTCCCTGCCCTCCCACCCAGACGTTGACTTATTTGTCTTTTGTTTACTTTTCTCTCAGCAGAGAGGACCCGTCTTTGTCCCTTCACACATCGAAGAACGCCTGTTATACATTTTTATTTCCTTTTCACCACAATAAACATCGCTTATTTTTATACCACGCCTCCACATTACGGGTTCTCTTGCACATTCTCCACCTCTGTCAGAAGGATAAAATAAAAACACCTTTCAGCACTGTTTCGTTCTGAAAAACAGTCAGACTGGACTTGAAACATTAACTTTGTTTCTTTCTCCACAGCTGTTGCCAGAAATGCTGAGTTTAATCCAACAAGTGCCTCAGTTATTTCGTATCGCTTCTTAGTCAGTCAGTTCATTCTTCCAATATACTTCATGACCAATGGTAAGTGTAGCCGAATTTCCTCATCAGGCACCTTGAAATACCCAATTACAAACGCACACAGCACCCTATGGAGCAGCCTGGATCAATCCATGCAAGGATTCACAAAGCTGATGGAGAATGGTGAATCCTCTTTGCGATTCCATTGCAGTTACACATATTGACAGTGTCAGGAAGCATCCCAGTGTATATTGAGGTATGGTAGCATTGAATCTTCTTGCACAGAGAGCATTCAAATGTTCAACGACAGTCAGTTGAACAAAAGGTTTTCTTTTATTTCAGTTTGCTTTTTCTAAATAGGATGAACGACAAATCTTTATTTAGATTCTTTCCAACAAATGCCTGAGATAATATGACACTAGAAAGCGAGAAAAAAAACTGACTTTGTGTAGAAATTTGTATCTGTTTGCAGATTATTCTTTGGACATGGCGATAAAACAAATCCTCAGCAGAGTATAAAAATCTCGGTGTGATTGTCTGCATGAACATAACTGCAATATTATGTGAAGCCGCAAACATTCATGGGTGCGTTTGAGCACAAGATTCCTGAGCAAAAATTGCTAAACAAACTGTTATTTGAGATTTTCGACAAGATCTGCTGCTCAGGTTGTGGGACAGTTTGCTGGTTTGCTCGCTGACGTGGGAGTTTTCCTTTCAGACGTTTTACTGCCATGCTAGGCAACATAATTAGTGAACATCATCATCGAAGCGTTGTTATTCTGTGCCACTTGGTACTGATGTGTCTTGTATGTTTCGGTGTATGTTATCATTTGCAGTTCAACGTCTGAGAGGTTGGTAACTGGAGTCCAAATCGATAAGTTTTTTTTTATTGAAGTTCTGTTTTGAATGCTAGCTCTCTCGGAATTCCCACAAGTAAGTTTTGTTCAGACTGACATAGGATGCATGCATTTCCCCAGTCAACATAGTTATATCGACAGACAGACAGATTGACAGATGGACAGATCGACAGACAGAAGATTTGATTACTTTCTATGACAGGTGTTTGAAATGAGGTGTTCCACAGCTATTTGGTTTGTCTCGCTCGGATCATTTGTATACATGGAACCTCACCTGGGAACATTCAAAATGCAGGAAATAATATAGATTGAAAAGCCTCACAGAGCA